>NC_048575.1:6942344-7237344 GCF_013265735.2 Oncorhynchus mykiss
TGCTTAGGAAGTCGCATCTTTCAACAACGGCTGTGTATCCCACATAGAGTAATTGCGTAAGACTGTCTGTTGGAGCTGGATGTGTATTCTTGTTTGAAGTTTGAAGGCTGTTGATAAGCATTGCGTTAAGATTCTAGAACACGACTCATCAAGGACATTATTGTGATTCAGATAATGGAAATTGCCACGGAGATTAGTACCATTGTGGTTTGTTAAACGCATACATTTCCCTTATTTCCCAATTTACGCATATTTACCTACAATTTCTGCATATTTTCAATCACTCACCTCGTAGTAGATCGTCTTACAAAAGCCTAATCTCAGGGTGTGATTCGAGACTCTTGGCCATAATTAAATGATAAGATGTTTATGCAATATGCCTGATTTTTGTCACTTAAATGACTCCAGCTGCTTGAAAGGAGCTCTGTTAGAACAGATATTTGATTAAATAGATGTTTGTGGGGATCATTCCACTTGCTCTTCCTCTGTAAAACACTCCGTGACACTGAGACTTATCAAATCAAATTGTATTTGTCACATGCTTCGTAAACAACAGGTGTAGACTAACAGTGAAATCCTTACTTCAGGGGTCACTTTCCAACAATGAGGATTTAAAGATACACATACAATAGAAATAGTGAAACAAGGAATAAATACGCAGTGAATAAGGAATAACAATAAGGAGTAAAAATAACACAGCTATATACAGGGATTACCAGTACCATGTCGATGTGCAGGGGTACGGGGTAATTGAGGTAGCCATATACGTATAGCGGGTAAAGTGACTAGAGCAACAGGATAGATAATATACTGAGCAGTAGCAGTAGTGTATGTGGAGCAGCAGTGTATGTGGAGTCCAGTGTGTATGTAGAGTCCAGTGTGTATGTAGAGACCAGTATGTAGAGTCCAGTGTGTATGTAGAGTCCAGTGTGTAGAGTCCAGTGTGTATGTAGAGACCAGTGTGTATGTAGAGTCCAGTGTGTATGTAGAGACCAGTATGTAGAGTCCAGTGTGTATGTAGAGTCCAGTGTGTAGAGTCCAGTGTGTATGTAGAGTCCAGTGTGTAGAGTCCAGTGTGTATGTAGAGTCCAGTGTGTAGAGTCCAGTGTGTATGTAGAGTCCAGTGTGTATGTAGAGTCCAGTGTGTATGTAGAGTCCAGTGTGTATGTAGAGTCCAGTATGTATGTAGAGTCCAGTATGTAGAGTCCAGTATGTAGAGTCCAGTGTGTAGAGTCCAGTGTGTATGTAGAGTCCAGTGTGTATGTAGAGTCCAGTGTGTATGTAGAGTCCAGTGTGTATGTAGAGTCCAGTGTGTATGTAGAGTCCAGTGTGTATGTAGAGTCCAGTATGTAGAGTCCAGTATGTAGAGTCCAGTGTGTATGTAGAGTCCAGTATGTATGTAGAGTCCAGTGTGTATGTAGAGTCCAGTGTGTATGTAGAGTCCAGTGTGTATGTAGAGTCCAGTATGTAGAGTCCAGTGTGTATGTAGAGTCCAGTATGTATGTAGAGTCCAGTGTGTATGTAGAGTCCAGTATGTAGAGTCCAGTGTGTATGTAGAGTCCAGTATGTAGAGTCCAGTGTGTATGTAGAGTCCAGTATGTAGAGTCCAGTGTGTATGTAGAGACCAGTATGTAGAGTCCAGTGTGTATGTAGAGTCCAGTATGTAGAGTCCAGTGTGTATGTAGAGTCCAGTATGTAGAGTCCAGTGTGTATGTAGAGTCCAGTATGTAGAGTCCAGTATGTAGAGTCCAGTGTGTATGTAGAGTCCAGTATGTATGTAGAGTCCAGTGTGTATGTAGAGTCCAGTGTGTATGTAGAGTCCAGTGTGTATGTAGAGTCCAGTATGTAGAGTCCAGTATGTAGAGTCCAGTGTGTATGTAGAGTCCAGTATGTATGTAGAGTCCAGTGTGTATGTAGAGTCCAGTGTGTATGTAGAGTCCAGTGTGTATGTAGAGTCCAGTATGTAGAGTCCAGTATGTAGAGTCCAGTGTGTATGTAGAGTCCAGTATGTATGTAGAGTCCAGTGTGTATGTAGAGTCCAGTGTGTATGTAGAGTCCAGTGTGTATGTAGAGTCCAGTATGTAGAGTCCAGTATGTAGAGTCCAGTGTGTATGTAGAGTCCAGTATGTATGTAGAGTCCAGTGTGTATGTAGAGTCCAGTGTGTATGTAGAGTCCAGTGTGTATGTAGAGTCCAGTATGTAGAGTCCAGTGTGTATGTAGAGTCCAGTATGTAGAGTCCAGTGTGTATGTAGAGACCAGTATGTAGAGTCCAGTGTGTATGTAGAGTCCAGTGTGTATGTAGAGTCCAGTGTGTATGTAGAGACCAGTGTGTATGTAGAGTCCAGTGTGTATGTAGAGTCCAGTATGTAGAGTCCAGTGTGTATGTAGAGTCCAGTATGTAGAGTCCAGTGTGTATGTAGAGTCCAGTGTGTATGTAGAGTCCAGTGTGTATGTAGAGTCCAGTGTGTATGTAGAGACCAGTATGTAGAGTCCAGTGTGTATGTAGAGTCCAGTATGTAGAGTCCAGTGTGTATGTAGAGACCAGTATGTAGAGTCCAGTGTGTATGTAGAGTCCAGTGTGTATGTAGAGTCCAGTGTGTATGTAGAGTCCTGTAGAGTCCAGTATGTAGAGTCCAGTGTGTATGTAGAGTCCAGTGTGTATGTAGAGTCCAGTGTGTATGTAGAGTCCAGTGTGTATGTAGAGTCCAGTATGTATGTAGAGTCCAGTGTGTATGTAGAGTCCAGTATGTAGAGTCCAGTGTTTATGTAGAGTCCAGTATGTAGAGTCCAGTGTGTATGTAGAGTCCAGTATGTATGTAGAGTCCAGTGTGTATGTAGAGTCCAGTGTGTATGTAGAGTCCAGTGTGTATGTAGAGTCCAGTATGTAGAGTCCAGTGTGTATGTAGAGTCCAGTATGTAGAGTCCAGTGTGTATGTAGAGACCAGTATGTAGAGTCCAGTGTGTATGTAGAGTCCAGTATGTATGTAGAGTCCAGTGTGTATGTAGAGTCCAGTGTGTATGTAGAGTCCTGTAGAGTCCAGTGTGTATGTAGAGTCCAGTGTTTATGTAGAGTCCAGTATGTAGAGTCCAGTGTGTATGTAGAGTCCAGTATGTATGTAGAGTCCAGTGTGTATGTAAAGTCCAGTGTGTATGTAGAGTCCAGTATGTAGAGTCCAGTGTGTATGTAGAGTCCAGTATGTAGAGTCCAGTGTGTATGTAGAGACCAGTATGTAGAGTCCAGTGTGTATGTAGAGTCCAGTGTGTATGTAGAGTCCAGTATGTATGTAGAGTCCAGTGTGTATGTAGAGTCCAGTGTGTATGTAGAGTCCAGTGTGTATGTAGAGTCCAGTGTGTATGTAGAGTCCAGTATGTAGAGTCCAGTGTGTATGTAGAGTCCAGTATGTATGTAGAGTCCAGTGTGTATGTAGAGTCCAGTGTGTATGTAGAGTCCAGTGTGTATGTAGAGTCCAGTATGTATGTAGAGTCCAGTGTGTATGTAGAGTCCAGTATGTAGAGTCCAGTGTTTATGTAGAGTCCAGTATGTAGAGTCCAGTGTGTATGTAGAGACCAGTATGTAGAGTCCAGTGTGTATGTAGAGTCCAGTGTGTATGTAGAGTCCAGTATGTATGTAGAGTCCAGTGTGTATGTAGAGTCCAGTGTGTATGTAGAGTCCAGTGTGTATGTAGAGTCCAGTGTGTATGTAGAGTCCAGTATGTAGAGTCCAGTGTGTATGTAGAGTCCAGTATGTATGTAGAGTCCAGTGTGTATGTAGAGTCCAGTGTGTATGTAGAGTCCAGTGTGTATGTAGAGTCCAGTATGTATGTAGAGTCCAGTGTGTATGTAGAGTCCAGTATGTAGAGTCCAGTGTTTATGTAGAGTCCAGTATGTAGAGTCCAGTGTGTATGTAGAGTCCAGTATGTATGTAGAGTCCAGTGTGTATGTAGAGTCCAGTGTGTATGTAGAGTCCAGTGTGTATGTAGAGTCCAGTATGTAGAGTCCAGTGTGTATGTAGAGTCCAGTATGTAGAGTCCAGTGTGTATGTAGAGACCAGTATGTAGAGTCCAGTGTGTATGTAGAGTCCAGTATGTATGTAGAGTCCAGTGTGTATGTAGAGTCCAGTGTGTATGTAGAGTCCTGTAGAGTCCAGTGTGTATGTAGAGTCCAGTGTTTATGTAGAGTCCAGTATGTAGAGTCCAGTGTGTATGTAGAGTCCAGTATGTATGTAGAGTCCAGTGTGTATGTAAAGTCCAGTGTGTATGTAGAGTCCAGTATGTAGAGTCCAGTGTGTATGTAGAGTCCAGTATGTAGAGTCCAGTGTGTATGTAGAGACCAGTATGTAGAGTCCAGTGTGTATGTAGAGTCCAGTGTGTATGTAGAGTCCAGTATGTATGTAGAGTCCAGTGTGTATGTAGAGTCCAGTGTGTATGTAGAGTCCAGTGTGTATGTAGAGTCCAGTGTGTATGTAGAGTCCAGTATGTAGAGTCCAGTGTGTATGTAGAGTCCAGTATGTATGTAGAGTCCAGTGTGTATGTAGAGTCCAGTGTGTATGTAGAGTCCAGTGTGTATGTAGAGTCCAGTATGTAGAGTCCAGTGTGTATGTAGAGTCCAGTATGTAGAGTCCAGTGTGTATGTAGAGACCAGTATGTAGAGTCCAGTGTGTATGTAGAGTCCAGTATGTATGTAGAGTCCAGTGTGTATGTAGAGTCCAGTGTGTATGTAGAGTCCTGTAGAGTCCAGTGTGTATGTAGAGTCCAGTGTTTATGTAGAGTCCAGTATGTAGAGTCCAGTGTGTATGTAGAGTCCAGTATGTATGTAGAGTCCAGTGTGTATGTAAAGTCCAGTGTGTATGTAGAGTCCAGTATGTAGAGTCCAGTGTGTATGTAGAGTCCAGTATGTAGAGTCCAGTGTGTATGTAGAGACCAGTATGTAGAGTCCAGTGTGTATGTAGAGTCCAGTGTGTATGTAGAGTCCAGTATGTATGTAGAGTCCAGTGTGTATGTAGAGTCCAGTGTGTATGTAGAGTCCAGTGTGTATGTAGAGTCCAGTGTGTATGTAGAGTCCAGTATGTAGAGTCCAGTGTGTATGTAGAGTCCAGTATGTAGAGTCCAGTGTGTATGTAGAGTCCAGTATGTAGAGTCCAGTGTGTATGTAGAGTCCAGTGTGTATGTAGAGTCCAGTATGTAGAGTCCAGTGTGTATGTAGAGTCCAGTGTGTATGTAGAGTCCAGTGTGTATGTAGAGTCCAGTATGTATGTAGAGTCCAGTGTGTATGTAGAGTCCAGTGTGTATGTAGAGTCCAGTGTGTATGTAGAGTCCAGTATGTAGAGTCCAGTGTGTATGTAGAGACCAGTATGTATGTAGAGTCCAGTATGTAGAGTCCAGTGTTTATGTAGAGTCCAGTGTTTATGTAGAGTCCAATATGTATGTAGAGTCCAGTGTGTATGTAGAGTCCAGTATGTAGAGTCCAGTGTGTATGTAGAGACCAGTATGTATGTAGAGTCCAGTATGTATGTAGAGTCCAGTGTGTATGTAGAGTCCAGTGTGTATGTAGAGTCCAGTATGTAGAGTCCAGTGTGTATGTAGAGTCCAGTGTGTATGTAGAGTCCAGTGTGTATGTAGAGTCCAGTGTGTATGTAGAGTCCAGTGTGTATGTAGAGTCCAGTGTGTATGTAGAGACCAGTGTGTATGTAGAGTCCAGTGTGTATGTAGAGTCCAGTATGTAGAGTCCAGTGTGTATGTAGAGTCCAGTATGTAGAGTCCAGTGTGTATGTAGAGTCCAGTGTGTATGTAGAGTCCAGTATGTATGTAGAGTCCAGTGTTTATGTAGAGTCCAGTATGTATGTAGAGTCCAGTGTTTATGTAGAGTCCAGTATGTAGAGTCCAGTGTGTATGTAGAGTCCAGTATGTAGAGTCCAGTGTGTATGTAGAGACCAGTGTGTATGTAGAGTCCAGTGTGTATGTAGAGTCCAGTATGTAGAGTCCAGTGTGTATGTAGAGTCCAGTATGTAGAGTCCAGTGTGTATGTAGAGTCCAGTGTGTATGTAGAGTCCAGTGTGTATGTAGAGTCCAGTGTGTATGTAGAGTCCAGTGTGTATGTAGAGTCCAGTGTGTATGTAGATTCCAGTGTGTATGTAGAGTCCAGTGTGTATGTAGAGTCCAGTGTTTATGTAGAGTCCAGTATGTAGAGTCCAGTATGTATGTAGAGTCCAGTGTGTATGTAGAGTCCAGTGTGTATGTAGAGTCCAGTGTTTATGTAGAGTCCAGTATGTAGAGTCCAGTGTTTATGTAGAGTCCAGTATGTATGTAGAGTCCAGTGTGTATGTAGAGTCCAGTATGTATGTAGAGTCCAGTGTTTATGTAGAGTCCAGTATGTATGTAGAGTCCAGTGTGTATGTAGAGTCCAGTATGTAGAGTCCAGTGTGTATGTAGAGTCCAGTGTTTATGTAGAGTCCAGTATGTAGAGTCCAGTATGTATGTAGAGTCCAGTGTGTATGTAGAGTCCAGTGTTTATGTAGAGTCCAGTATGTAGAGTCCAGTATGTATGTAGAGTCCAGTGTGTATGTAGAGTCCAGTGTTTATGTAGAGTCCAGTATGTAGAGTCCAGTATGTATGTAGAGTCCAGTGTGTATGTAGAGTCCAGTGTGTATGTAGAGTCCAGTGTTTATGTAGAGTCCAGTATGTAGAGTCCAGTATGTATGTAGAGTCCAGTGTGTATGTAGAGTCCAGTATGTATGTAGAGTCCAGTATGTATGTAGAGTCCAGTGTGTATGTAGAGTCCAGTATGTATGTAGAGTCCAGTATGTATGTAGAGTCCAGTGTGTATGTAGAGTCCAGTATGTATGTAGAGTCCAGTGTGTATGTAGAGTCCAGTATGTATGTAGAGTCCAGTGTGTATGTAGAGTCCAGTATGTATGTAGAGTCCAGTGTTTATGTAGAGTCCAGTATGTAGAGTCCAGTATGTATGTAGAGTCCAGTGTGTATGTAGAGTCCAGTGTGTATGTAGAGTCCAGTGTGTATGTAGAGTCCAGTGTGTATGTAGAGTCCAGTGTGTATGTAGAGTCCAGTGTGTATGTAGAGTCCAGTGTTTATGTAGAGTCCAGTATGTAGAGTCCAGTGTGTATGTAGAGTCCAGTGTGTATGTAGAGTCCAGTGTTTATGTAGAGTCCAGTATGTATGTAGAGTCCAGTGTGTATGTAGAGTCCAGTGTGTATGTAGAGTCCAGTGTGTATGTAGAGTCCAGTGTGTATGTAGAGTCCAGTGTGTATGTAGAGTCCAGTGTGTATGTAGAGTCCAGTGTGTATGTAGAGTCCTGTATGTAGAGACCAGTATGTAGAGACCAGTATGTAGAGTCCAGTGTGTATGTAGAGTCCAGTGTGTATGTAGAGTCCAGTGTGTATGTAGAGTCCAGTGTGTATGTAGAGTCCAGTGTGTATGTAGAGTCCAGTGTGTATGTAGAGTCCAGTGTGTATGTAGAGTCCAGTGTGTATGTAGAGTCCAGTGTGTATGTAGAGACCAGTATGTAGAGACCAGTATGTAGAGTCCAGTGTGTATGTAGAGTCCAGTGTGTATGTAGAGTCCAGTGTGTATGTAGAGTCCAGTGTGTATGTAGAGTCCAGTATGTATGTAGAGTCCAGTGTGTATGTAGAGACCAGTATGTAGAGACCAGTATGTAGAGTCCAGTGTGTATGTAGAGTCCAGTGTGTATGTAGAGTCCAGTGTGTATGTAGAGTCCAGTGTGTATGTAGAGTCCAGTGTGTATGTAGAGTCCAGTGTGTATGTAGAGACCAGTATGTATGTAGAGTCCAGTGTGTATGTAGAGACCAGTATGTATGTAGAGACCAGTATGTATGTAGAGTCCAGTATGTATGTAGAGTCCAGTGTGTATGTAGAGTCCAGTATGTAGAGTCCAGTGTGTATGTAGAGTCCAGTGTGTATGTAGAGACCAGTATGTATGTAGAGTCCAGTATGTATGTAGAGTCCAGTGTGTATGTAGAGTCCAGTATGTAGAGTCCAGTGTGTATGTAGAGTCCAGTATGTAGAGTCCAGTGTGTATGTAGAGTCCAGTGTGTATGTAGAGTCCAGTGTGTATGTAGAGTCCAGTGTGTATGTAGAGTCCAGTGTGTATGTAGAGTCCAGTGTGTGTGCATTGAGTCAGCGCAAGAGAGTTAGTGTAAAAAGGGGTACATTCGGGTAGACATTTAATTAGTCTTGTTTAGCAGCCTCATGGCTTGGGGGCAGAAGCTGTTCATGGTCCTGTTGGTTCCAGGACATGGAGGCGCGTCAAAGTCCCTTGGGGGAAGAAGAACCGTCGGACCTAGGGGTAGATCCCCAGTGACAGAAAGGGGTGGCCAACAGTTCATGCTGTATCTTGGCCTGTCCCCTCTAAACCCCAACCCTCGTGCAGCGGCTCATTCCTATGCGTCCACTCACAGCGAGGATGAAGGGAGCTCCTTCAAACCACAACTGCCCTCCGTGCCACAGCTCTCCCTTCAGCTCTTTTTCAGGTAGCCAAGGCAGGATGACGAATTCTCAGTCCCCACCAAGTACTGTCCCTAAACCACAGTAGTTTATTTTTAAAAGTATCTGTCGCATCCAAGCGTCTTGCCAAGGGCACAGAGCAAAAATACAACAAAAGGGCAACTTTTATAATGCCACCAGAGGGCACTTTGACACCACTGTCTAGAATGAGCCATCCAACTTGTGAGCGACTCGCCGCAATTGGCAGGGAACTGGCGCCATGCGCAGGTTCACCGTGGGCCTATTCCACAGTTACAATGGGGTACAGAATGCAGTTGGCTATGAAGCCTCCCATTTTCAATGGAATCCTTCAGTGGCAAGTGGAAACTTGCATACTAGAGCAGGACATCTCATCTCTACTCAACAAGGGGGCAATCAAAGGAATACCATCTCAGCTTTTACTCCCGGTACTTCCTGGTTCCCTAAAAGCCTGGACCTAAAGGGTCCTCAACAGTTATCTGAGAAAGTTCCCGTCCCATATGCTTACACTCAACATACTGTCTCGCTCTATTTGTCCAGGCGGCTGGTTCACTTCAGTTGACATACAGGATGCTTATTTTCACAAGAGGTTTCTCAGGTTTGCCTTTCGAGGCACAGCCTATGAATACCTTGCTGTCCCCTTCGGGCTAGCACTAGGCCCCCTGATGTTCAGAAAGTGTGTGGAAGAGACTCTAACACCCCTGAGAACTAAGAGACCAAGAGTCTCCGACTAAGAGTCTCCGACTACACAGACAATTAATTACCTGTTTTCTCCCCAACACAGGAGCATATGATGCGAGACACAGCTTAGGGTTCAAGATCAACCAATCAATCAAGAGATTTTTCGGGCTACACTATCAGACGACCGCGTCACGTTCGTTCCAACAGTGCCTCTCCCTGTTCCACAGGGGGCGCTCAGTCACACTCAAACCGTGTTTCTGAGTGCTGGGGTTGATGGCGTCCACCGTCTCAGTTGTACCACTGGAACTACTAAGAATGAGAGACTTCCAGCTTTAGCTATCTGCCCAATGTCTGTTTACACAAACATCACCTCAATTGAAAGATAACGGTAACCTCAGAATGTTTCTTGGTTCGCCGTCACTGGAAGAGCCCCTCGTTATTAGTGACCTAGGGGTGGTATCAACAAGGAAGGTGGTGACTACAGACTCATCACTCACCGGGTGGGTCGAAGTCTACAAGGGAATAGCAGTGTTGCGCTATGCGTTTGCTCTCCTGAGGCTGCTGAGGGGAGGACGGTTCGTAATAACATCTGAAACGAAGCGAATGAAATGGCATGAAATACATAAACATAATGTGTTTGATACCATTCCATTTATTCCCTCCAGCAATCCAGCCATGAGCACGTCCTCCCCAATTATGGTGCCACTACCCTCCTGTGTTACACTCCCACTCTAGTCAGAGGAACATGGGTTATCTCTCATCTTAGCAGCCCCTCGATGGCCAAGGAGGCTCTAGTTAGCGAAGATCACTCTTCTGAACCAAGCGAACTGAGAGATTTTCCACCCGGAAACCATGGCCCTCTGGGGCTGGCCCTTCAGAGGATGAATCTGAATGTGACAGGCTTGCCAGTCAAGGTCATTGAGACTATCTAGAGTGCCAGAGGCCCTTTAACACGCTCACTGTAAGGAAACAAGTGGTGGGATTTTTAGAAGTAGTATTACCGAAAACAGATATCTCCTTACCAATGTTCTATAGCCAAGGTTTTATGCTTCTTGCAGGAGCTTTTGGATTGAGGGAACGTTTTCTCCACTGTTAAGGTCTATTTAGCCACTATCTTGGCCTATCATATTGGCTTCGACAATAATACAGTAGGGAAACATCCTCTGTTATATCATTCTATAAAGCTTACGCCCAATTCTCCAAGCATTAAGCCCCGTCTTGGGACCTGCTTGTTGTGCATGAGGCTATTTCACAGCAGCATTTTGAGCCGCTGGAGATAAAATATCTCTCCTTCATAACTGCTTTACTAATTGTCCTTCAGTCTGCAAAGTGAGTGAGTGAGCTGCACTCCCATACCAAGGTAACCTTGTTAACTAACCCCGCTTTTATGCCCAAGGTCAGCCATAATTTTAATTGTCTTGCCTTAGATATTGTGGCTTTCCACCCACTGCCCTTCACTTCTACGAAAGAAGAGTGACGCCACCGTTATGTCCAGTACACACTTTGCACATTTACCTGGATAAAACAAAAGCATTACTCTTCGTTTCTCGGGCGCCTCCCTGCAAGGGTAGGCTCCTCTCTTGTCAGCGGCTATCCCCTTGGATAGTGAAGCCTATTATGTTAGCTTAATTGTAAGGGTTTACAGCCCCTGGAGGGCCTCAGGGCTCATTCCTCTACCTCTTGGGCACTGTTCAAAAGCATGTCTTTACAAGAGATTTGCGATGCAGCACGTTGGGCCACCCCTCAGACTGGATGTCAATGCACTTTTGTAGGCGCATACTGTCCTCAGTGTTGGAGCTTCTGAGAGGTGATGCTGTTGGATCTACCCTGGCTTCGGACAGCATGTCTGGCCATTTCCCATAGTAATAAATAGAAACGTGTATATGAAAGAGAATTCAGGGTTACTGGTTCTCTGATCATGTAAGTGAGACGTGTCACCGCATTTCCTTGCTCGCAAGAGTGCAAAGATGAGAGGCATGCATGAGAATAAACAGAGGACGGGCGAGTGGCACCTTATAAAGAGGGAGGGGCTGATCTCATTCGCCACTCAACCTGTCGGTGTCACGTCCTGACCTTAGTTCCTTTATTATGTCTCTATTTTAGTTTGGTCAGGGCATGAGTTGGGGTGGGCATTCTATGTGTTGTGCTATGTTTTTGTATTTCTGTGTTTGGCCTGGTATGGTTCCCAATCAGGGGCAGCTGTTTATCATTGTCTCTGATTGAGAACCATACTTAGGCAGCCTGTTTTCCCACTATGATTTGTGGGTAGTTGTTTTCTGTCTCTGTGTCTGCACCAGACATAACTTTTTAGTTTTTGTTCGTTCTCTTGTTATTTTGTTTTTGTGTTCAGTTTAAATAAATATTAACATGGACACACACCACGCTGCATATTGGTCCGAAAGAGGAGGAAAACCTTTACAGTCGGTCTCTGGCAGACATGTGATTGGTTCTTCCTAGTTGTGATCCGTCTGGAGTAAATCCCATAGGGATACATCTCACTCACATTATCAGAGAACCAGGATTACCAAAGTAACTTTGAGTTTTGCTGCTATTTCACTGAAGTGATAAGAAAGCATATTGGGACATTTAATATGCCAATACATATCAAGCACCAAACTCACAAAATGAATGACTTTTCAGAAATGTTTTGATGAAATTAAAAACTTGAAGTTGTCACGTTTACTCCCGCACTGGCACTCATTGTTGCCAGTTTACTTATTCTTACTACGAACACCTGCCACCATCGTTACGCGCACCTGCGCCTCATGAGACTCACCTGGACTCACTTCAATGATTACCTCCCCTATATCTGTCACTCCCTTTGGTTCTTTCCCCACGGAGTATTACTTATGTTGCTCATGTCCAGACGCTCGTATTTTGTATTGTTCCACGGTCTAGTTATTGTTACATTCACCCCCTGTACTTCCTTCCTGACTCTCTGCATTACAGAAGTCATCATGTAGACAACTATGTTGTCTTCCTAGAAAAGCAGTTGTTTGATAAAAACTAGTTCAAGATGGAAACATTAGTCCTTGAACAAACTGTACACTTCCCATTAATATTTGTATGCATGATGGGTAATCAGCTTCCTCCCTCCCTTCTTTCTTTCTTGATTATTTTGTGTTCCCTTCTTTGGGAAATTCTGCTCTTGTTGTCTCAACCCCACTAATTTAGCAGCGCAGTGAACAGCCTTCGAACCAAACACTAGTAAATGTAACCTTGGAGGGTCTTGAATGTTTGTTGCCTGGGCTTGCACAACCTTTGATCACTAAGATGAATCTTCCCTCATGACGAAATTCGAGCAAGGGTTGCCTTCCAGAAAGACATCAGAGATTGTAACATTCTTTGTTTCACAGAAACATGGCTCACTCGGGATACTTTATCAGAGTCAGTACAGCCATCCGGTTTCTTCACACATCGCGCAGACAGAAACAAACATCTCTCTGGTAAGAAGAAAGGCGGGGGCGTATGCCATATGATTAATGAGTCGTGGTGTGATCATAACAACATACTGGAACTCAAGTCCTTTTGTTCACCTGACCTAGAATTCCTTATGATCAAATGCAGACCGTATTATCCACCAAGAGAATTCTCTTTGATTATAATCACAGCCGTGTATATCCCCCCCAAGCAGACAAATCGACGACCCTGAAAGAAATTCATTGGACTATGTAAACTGGAAACCACATACGTTGAGGCTGCATTTATTGTAAGTAGGGATTTTAACAAGGCTAATCTGAAAACAAGGCTCCCTAAATTTTATCAGCATATCGAATGCACGACAAGGGCTGGCAACACTCTGGATCATTGCTACTCTAATTTCCACAATGCATACAAAGCCCTCCCTCGCTTTCAGAAAACCTGACCACGACTCCATTTTGTTGCTCTCAGCCTATAGAAAGAAACTAAAACAGGAAACGCACGTGCTTAGGTCTGTTCAACGCTGGTCCGACCAATCTGATTCCATGCTTCAAGAATGCTTAGATCACGTGGACTGAGATATGTTCCAGATAGCATCAGACAATAACATTAATCTATACACTGATTCGGAGAGCGAGTTTATTAGCAAGTGCATCGGTGATGCGGTACCCACGGTGACTATTAAATCCTTCCCCAACCAGAAACAATAGATTGATGGCAGCTTTCGTGCAAAACTGAAAGCGCGAACCACTGCTTCTAATCATGGCAAGGCGACCAGCAACATGACCGAATACAAACAGTGTAGCTATTCCCTCTGCAAGGCAATCAAACAAGCTAAGCGTCAGTATAGAGACAAAGTAGAGTCGCAATTCAACGGCTCGGATACGAGACGTATGTGGCAGGGTCTACAGCCAATCACGGACTACAAAAAGAAAACCAGCCCCGTCGCGGACACCAATGTCTTGCACCCAGACAAACTACACAACTTCTTTCCTTGCTTTGAGGATAATACAGTGCCACTGACATGGCCCTCTACCAAAACCTGTGAGGTCTCCTTCACCGCAGCCAACGTGAGTAAAACATTTAAACGTGTTAACCCTCGCAAGGCTGCTGGCCCAGACAGAAACCCCAGCAACGTGCTCAGAGCATGCGCAGACCAGCTGGCTGGTGTGTTTACGGACATATTCAATCCATCCCTATCCCAGTCTGCTGTTCCCACATGCTTCAAGAGGGCCACCATTGTTCCTGTTTCCAAGAAAGCTAAGGTAACTGAGCTAAACGACTATCGCCTCGTAGCACTCACTTCCGACATCATGGAGTGCTTGAGAGACTAGTCAAGGATCATATCACCTTCACCCTACCTGACACCCTAGACGCACTCCAATTTGCCTACCCCCCCCAATAGGTCCACAGTCGAAGCAATCACAATCACATGGCTCACTGCCGTAACCCATCTGGACAAGGGGAATACCTATGTACGAATGCTGTTCATCAGTTTCAGCTCAGCATTTAACACCATAATATCCTCCAAACTCGTCATTAAGAGACTCTGGGTCTCGACCCCGCCTTGTGCAACTGGGTCCTGGACTTTCTGACGGGCTGCCCCCAGGTGGTGAGGGTAGGAAACAACATCTCCACCCCGCTGATCCTCAACACTGGGTCCCCACAAGAGTGTGTTCTCAGCCCTCTCCTGTACTCCCTGTTCACCAATGACTGCGTGGCCAATCATCAAGTTTGCAGATGACACAACAGTGGTAGGCTTGATTACTAACAACGACAAGACGGCCTACAGGGAGGAGGTGAGTGCCCTCGAAATGTGGTGTCAGGAAAATAACCTCACACTCAACGTCAACAAAACAAAGCACATGATCATGGACTGGAAAGTTTTAAGTTCCTCGGCGTACACATCACAGACAAACTGAAATGGTCCACCCACAGAAATTTGGCTTGTTACCAAAAAATACTCACAAACTTTTACAGATGCACAATTGAGAGCATTCTGTTGGGCTGTGTCACCGCCTGGTACGGCAACTGCTCCGCCCACAACCGTAAGGCTCTCCAGAGGGTAGTGAGGTCTGCACAATGCATCACCAGGGGCAAACTACCTGCCCTCCAGGACACCAACACCACCCGATGTCACAAGAAGACCAAAAAGATCATCAAGGACAACAACCGCCTGAGCCACTGCCTGTTCACCCTGATATCATCCAGAATGCGAGGTCAGTACAGGTGCATCAAAGCTGGGACAGAGAGACTTAAAAACAGCTTCTATCTCAAGGCCATCAGACTGTTAAACAGCCACCACTAACATTGAGTGGCTGCTGCCAACATACAGACTCAATCTCTAGCCACTTTTATAATTAACATTTGGATGTATTAAATGTATCACTAGTCACTTAAACAATGCCACTTTATTTAATGTTTACATACCCGACATTACTCATCTCATATCTACAGTGCCTTGCGAAAGTATTCGGCCCCCTTGAACTTTGCGACCTTTTGCCACATTTCAGGCTTCAAACATAAAGATATAAAACTGTATTTTTTTGTGAAGAATCAACAACAAGTGGGACACAATCATGAAGTGGAATGACATTTATTGGATATTTCAAACTTTTTTAACAAATCAAAAACTGAAAAATTGGGCGTGCAAAATTATTCAGCCCCTTTACTTTCAGTGCAGCAAACTCTCTCCAGAAGTTCAGTGAGGATCTCTGAATGATCCAATGTATATGACGTCCACTCCTCTTAACATCACAGTAAGCACACACCAATCCGTCCTCTGAGAACTATATGGCAATTTAGCCATTGATAGATTCACCGATGTCTTGTTTCGCAAATAAACACAATGATATATTGGTGTATAAAAGAATGATCACAACGACCAATGTGAATCAAGCAACCAAAGAGCACAACCTATAAGGAAATGGTAATGTGACGGCTGCCATTATAACTAGACTCAGAGATAGGGTGGAAGTAATGTTGCATGCTTTCATGCAGACAGTCTTGAATGAATGAAATGCAGCAGAATTAAAGAAGCCAGACAGTCATTACTCAGGGTCTTTGAACAGAGTGAAATCTCTCGAGACATTGTGCTTTTATGCCATTAAATGTAACTAATGAATGAGAACATTAGCGTTCACATCAGTAGATAACCTGTTCGAAGAATTTCAGACTTTTTTTTAACATTCATTGCAAAATACACTTTTGTAATTAATCTGAGATTCACTGTGATTCACAAAAACAACAAGCACAGTCCAGTGAGTTGTAATTTCTTCTGCCCACAATGTCTTTATACTATCTGAATATCTAAAGGACACATTTTAATTAATTATTACCGTGACAATATCGACATTTCTCCAACATACCTTATTTGCAGGGCCTCTCAACTTTACCACTACGAGGTACACAACACAGAGCCCAATCTCCTACAGGGTGTAAACAACGGCGACTTCTGCCTCCATAAATATTTCACTGTTTCCTAGAAAAACCTGTGTCACAGAGTGCTGAAATAATCATCCTTCTTGCAGTGTGTTTCCGGGTGTTTAATGATACGCACCAAACATCCCAAACAGACGCTCGTTCCTCATGGTTACTCAAACCACCTCATTGGTAATTCATAGTGATATCTGCAAATCAGGGATCCACTCATAAAGCTGTCAGAGCAACATGTATTATGTATGGCTTCTCTCCGACACTTCTTTATGTAAGCAGCCGTAGCGGCTTCAGGCTTGGCGAAAGTGTGGCCTTTTTGGACATAAAGAACAGAATGGGTGAGCATTAAAATACATACGAAGGAATCACTGTGACAGATAGTGGGGCATGGTGGAGTTACCAGTAAAGAAATAACCCACTTACCATGGCCATGTCTGCCTTAAAAAGACTTCACCATCTATAATCCAATTCCTCCTTAACCCTTTTACTACCCAGATGCATATTTTGGGGTTATTTTGACCCCAGTCCAAAACACTGGGACACCTAATTCCACCTAAAGTACTTTGATAGATTTACTTTTATATTTGAATCTAGGTTTTTCTGGAGACATAACAAGATAACCATGCCACTAAAGGGTGGAGAAGAACCTGTATCATTGAGTTTGACCAGATATAGACAGATCGACTGCAGAGTTAAACACTGAGTGTACAAAACAGCAGGAACACCTCTTTCCATGACATAGACTGACCAGGTGAATCCAGGTGAAAGCTATGATCCCTTATTGATTGCACCTGTCAGTCCGTCTAGATGAAGATGAAGGTGAGGAGACAGGTTAAAAAATACTTTTTAAGCTTTGAGACTATTGAGACATGGATTGTGTATGTGTGCCATTCAGAGGGTGAATGGATGAGACAAAATATTTAAGTGCCTTTGAACGGGGTATGGTAGTAGTGGCCAGGCGCACCAGTTTGAGTGTCTCAAGAACTGCAGCGCTGCTGGGTTTTTCACACTAAACAGTTTCCTGTGTGTATCAACATTGGGCCACCACCCAAAGCACATCCAGCCAACTTGACACAACTGTGGGAAGCATTAGAGTCAACATGGGCCAGCATCCCTGTGGAATGCCCCGGCAAATTGAGGCTGTTCTGAGGGCAAAAGGGGGGGTGCAACTCAGTATTCGGAAGGTGTTCTTATTTTTTTGTAAACTCAGTGTAGCTCCTATGTACTCGGTACTCTTCTGAGATTGTACATTTCAATAACACATATTGTATGAATGTGCACACATTCAAAATGACCTTATCTTTGTGCAAATACATACTGTATCTGACAATAACCAGGTGTCATGACTGTCCTGATCAGGTCAGGTTACAGGAGACCACAACCCTACAGATTATCTCTCACCCCCAACAGAGGAGGAGAGATCTAGGGGTATGAAGATGTGGGGGTTTAATGATCCCTCACGCCCATTACAAATCTTAGGCAACAGACAAAATTCCTTTGTCCTCTCACTATGGAGAACCAGCCTCAGAACATTACACATGCAATAAATGGACTTTGGAACAATGATTTCCATCAGCCCCAATGGTGGTAATGACAATAGATGGAATATGAAAATGAATGTAATTTTTGTTATTAGGTTAAAGGATGACGTTATTACGAAAACATTGTAACTTTAAGAGTTTTCCTAGTATGTGCTTGGTGTTTATACATTGTACGTTGCGTGGAAAATGTCCAAATCAAAGAGAATGTTTTGGTAAAGATGAAATGTGAAGTTAGTTGTCTAAAATTGGATTTGAGTAAAATCTAGACCTTGCCTCGTAACTTCTTATTAAGTTATAGGGGGCAGCATTTTCACTTTTGGATAAATAGCGTGCCCAATTTCAACTTCCTGCTACTCATGCCAAGAATATAAGATATACATATTAGTAGTAGTTTTGGATAGACACCACTCTGAAGTTTCTAAAACTGTTTGAATCATGTCTGTGAGTATAGCAGAACTTATGTAGCAGGCAAAACCCCGAGGACTAACCATTCAGATTCTTTTTTTTTTTTAGGTCTCTGTCTGTTCACTGGGTTCTCATTGGGAAACAATATTTCTTAGGAACTTGTTTTCAGTTCCTACCGCTTCCACTGGATGTCACCAGTCTTTGGAATTTGGTTGAGGTTATTAATTTGTGCAATGAAGAAGTAGGGCCATCCTGGAAAAGGTTAAAGCTGTTGTGAGTTGGCCAAGACTTGAAAAGTAGCGTTAGTTTCCTCTCGTCCTCATTTGAAAACCGTCTTCAATTTGATCGATTATTAACATATAAAAATACCTAAAGTTGTATTACAAAAGTAGTTTGAAATATTTTGGCAAAGTTCATAGGCAACCTTTGAAATATTTTGTAGTGACGTTGCGCATTTTGGAAGCTGTTTTTTTCTGGATCAAACGCGTCAAATGAATTGACATTTTGGATATATATAGACGGAATTAATCAAACAAAACGACAAATTGTGATGTTTATGGGACATATTGGAGTGCCAACAAAAGAAGCTCGTCAAAGGTAAGGCATGTTTTATATTTTATTTCTGCGTTCTGTGTAGCGCCTGCAGGGTTGAAATATGCTACCCTCTTAGTTTACTGTTGTGCCATCATCAGATAATAGCTTCTTATGCTTTTGCCGAAAAGCCTTTTTAAAATCTGACATGTTGGCTGGATTCACAACGAGTGTAGCTTTAATTGAGTATCTTACATGTGTGATTTAATGAAAGTTAGATTTTTATATCAATTTTTTTGAATTTGCCGGCATGCATTTTCCCTGGTTTTTGGCCAAGTGGGACGCTACCGTCCCCTATACCATAAGAAGTTAACTTGGTACGCCCAGAGAATTGCCCTAAAGGTGGTTACGCCCACTTCTGACCCCAGGTTATAAGACATGTGAGTTAAGAATTAACATATCAGACTAAATGAGCTGCAGCAAGGTCTGAGTAGTCAACGAACCCAAAATGCCACACGAGGTTGAAGACAAAGGAACATTATTCTATCCATGCTACGGTGGAGTAGCTGCATCTAAGCGGGTGAATTCAAGCCGGACCACCCCATTCCTACGCTGGCTGTCCTCAGAAGATCCCTTTCAGAACGAGGGCGAGGAATCAGACTATTAAGCCAATAGGACACTAACATCGTGAGGACAACCAGAGAGTTGCACCAGAGAAGTGCGCCATCAGAGAAGACTAAAAGGTCCACGCAGAGACCCACAGCGGAGACCTTCAACACATAATTACATCATTATATTCTGACCCATAACAGCGGCAGTTCGGGGCAAGGTTAGGGTTAAAATAAGCATAGCTGACAAATGCACCCAAACTTATATTTCTCTTGTGTATTTCCTTTTTTTTTTTCTCTTTTAAATCCCCATTTTGGGTAAGACGCGTCATAGTGTTGGCCCGTTATACAAAGTTCTAACCTAGACTGTGTTTTTGTGTATGTTTATCATTAATTATCCTTTTCACTTTCTAGTAAATAAATAATAAACTAAAATTGGTGTGGTACGAACTCATTGGTGGGACTTGGGTTTGTGCAGATTCCCAGATTAGGCGACGTTCAGAATGAGACTGTAGAGGAAATTGATTAATTAGCGACTGTTGTAAAATCGATATTCTGATATTCTTTTTAAGTTAATTTGGGAAATAGAAACTCAATAAAACTAATTTTCCCATGGTGCCCCAGGTTAATAATTGCTTGATTCATTTAATCACGCAATTATAAACCTTTAATCATTCGATGAGCAGCGGTCATCACATTAACTAATACAACATCACGACACAGGTTTCCATCAAACCTGTACATGTCAAAGACTTTATGACAGGTCAGATGGTCTGATGGAAACTTTCCAAAATGTCGACAAAACAATTTACGCTGGACAAGGTGCGATCTTTTTGTATTGATAAAATGAATTATGCGAGAAATGTCAGTGGAAAAGCCTTTTATGTGCAAATATTGGTATAATTTTTTATTTATACATTTTTTTACTTCACAGTTATTTAGCCAGGTAGGCAAGTCGAGAACAAGTTCTCATTTACAACTGCGACCTGGCCAAGAAAAAAGCAAAGCATTTCGACACATACAACAACACAGAGTTACACTTGTAATAAACAAAACATACAGTTGAAGAAAATCTATACAGTGTGTGCAAAACCATTATATCAAAGTAAACTTGGAGTCATGCGATGACGTTGTGTGGTGCTCCCTCTGTTACAAATCAGGAAAACAAACAGTTTATTGGGTTACAGTTTTAAGAACAAATTCTTATTTCAATGACAGCTTAGGAACATTAGGTTAACTGCCTTGTTCAGGGGCAGAACGACAGATTTTTACCTTGTCAGCTCAGGGATTAATCTAGCAGCCACTTTGGTTACCGGCCCAACACTCTAACCACTAGGCTACCTGCCACCCCAGTCAGCCTTAATAATAATCTCATATTTATCTTAATAATAATCTCATAATGTAGGCTACACGTGCAGCTATGAAGAACGCTTTTCTAACAGTCTTAGTAGTGTTCCCACACATGCTGAGCGCTTGTTGGCTGCTTTTTCTTCACTCTGCAGTCCAACTCATCCTAAACCATCTCAATTGGGTTAAGGTCGCGTGATTGTGGAGGCCAGGTCATCAAATGCAGCACTCCATCACTCTCCTTCTTGGTCAAATAGCCCTTACACAGCCTGGAGGTATGTTGGGTAATTTTCCTGTTGAAAAACAAATGATAGTCTCACTAAGTGCAAACCAGATGGGATGGCGTATGATGGCAGAATGCTGTGGTAGACATGCTGGTTAAGTGGGCCTTGATTTCTAATTAAATCACTGACAGTGTCACAAGCAAAGCACCCCCACACCATCACACCTCCTCCATGCTTCACGGTGGGAACCACACATGCAGAGATTATCCGTTCACATACTCTGTGTCTCACAAAGACACGGCGGTTGGAAACAAAAATAAAAAATGTGGACTTTTCGCCAAATTTTCACCTGTCTAATGTCCATTGCTTGTGTTTCTTGGCCCAAGCAAGTCTATACTTTTTTGGTGTCCTTTAGTAGTAGTTTCTTTGCAGAAATTTGACCATGAAGGCCTGATTCACACAGTCTCCTCTGAACAGTTGATGTTGAGATGTGTCTGTTACTTGAACTCTGTGAAGAATTTATTTGGGCTGCAATTTCTGAGGCTGGTAACTCTAATTAACTTTTCCCTCTGCAGCAGAGGTAACTCTGGGTCGTCCTTTCCTGTGGCGGTCCTCATGAGAGCCAGTTAACTCTAATGAATGTATTCTCTGCAGCAGTGGTAACTCTGGGTCTTCCTTTCCTGTGGCGATCCTCATGAGAGCCAGTTTCATCACAGCGCTTGACGGTTTTAAGACTGCACTTGAAGAAAGTTTCAAAAGTTCTTGAAATGTTCTGGATTGACTGAAAATGTCTTAAAGTAATGATGGATTGTTATTTCTCTTTGCTTATCTGAGCTGTTCTTGCCATAATATGGACTTGGTCGTTTATCAAATAAAGATATCTTCTGTATACCACTCCTACCTTGTCACAACACAACTGATTTGATCAAACGCATTATGATGGAAAGAAATTCAAAACATTTTCTTTTAACAAGGAGCACCTGTATTCCAGGTGACTACTTCATGAAGCTGGTTGAGATAAACCAAGAGTGTGCAAAGTTGTCAAGGCAAAGGGTGGCTACTTTGAATGAAATATTTTGAATTGTTAAACACTTTTTTGGTCACTACATGATTCCATATATGTTATTTCATAGTTTTAATGTCTTCAATATTATTCTACAATGTAGAATAGTCAAAAATAAAGAAAATCCCTAGAATGAGTAGGTGTGTCCAAACTTTTGACTGGTGCTGTATATGCTTAGTTGCAGTCAAAACAGCTCATAAAAGTCTGTCAGTGGAATGAATACTTGGTAGAACTGTAATACAGAGAACCTGCTTTCCTCTAATTGTACACTTAATGGTGGTGTATTCTCTGGAAAAATTGATTTCCTCAGAGAAATGTCATAAAAATACCAGAATTCCGATAATATTGACTCACAGGTGTGTCAATCTAAGTAATATAATTGAAAAAATCGCAATCAAATCTGTCAGTTTAAGCTAGAGATATGTGTTTTTTCATGGGCTGTGTCTCAATCTACCTCATCTGCCTATGTTGCCCTTCCGCATCTGTGGTGGAAAGTGGCAGAGCTGCAGTGCTGTTTATCAGGCCATGAGAAAAAAGAAAGGGGAGACTCTCACGAACAAGACGGTCACGGAACTCGTATGAAGGTAGCCTATATAAATGAATGTAAGATTGGAGGAAGTTTTGTGCCAACAAAAATAAGGGGTTATAAAGTTGAAGTTGGAAGTTTACATACACTTAGGTTGCAGCCATTAAAACTTGTTTTTCAACCACTCTACAAATTTCTTGTTGACAAACTATAGTTTTGGCAGGTCAGTTAGAACATTTACTTTGTGCATGACACAATAATTTTTCCAACAATTGTTTACAGACAGATTATTTCACTTAAAATTCACTGTATCACAATTCCAGTGGGTCAGAAGTCTACATACACTAAGTTGACCCTGCCTTTAAACAGCTTGGAAAATTCCAGAAAATTATGTCATGGCTTTAGAAGCTTCTGATAGGCTAATTGACATAATTTGAGTAAATTGGAGGTGTACCTGTGGATGTATTTCAAGGCCTACTTCCATCACTGTGCCTCTTTGCTTGACATCATGGGAAAATCAGTAGAAATCAGCCAAGACCTCAGAAAAAAATGTAGACCTCCATCAGTCTGATTCATCCTTGGGAGCAATTCCCAAATGCCTGAAGCTACCATGTTCATCTGTACAAACAATAGTACGCAAGTATAAACACCATGGGACCACGCAGCCATCATACCGCTCAGGAAGGAGACGCCCTCTGTCTCCTAGAGATGAACATACTTTGGTGTGAAAAGTTCAAATCAATCCCTTAAGAATAACAGCAAAGGACCGTGTGAAGATGCTGGAGGAAACAGGTGCAAAAGTATCTAAATCCACAGTAAAACAAGTCCTAAATCGACACAACCTGAAAGGCCACTCAGCAAGGAAGACGCCACTGCTCCAAAACTGCTATAAAAAAAGCCAGATTACGGTTTGCACATGGGGACAAAGATCATACTTTTTGGAGAAATGTCCTCTGGTCTGATGAAGCAAAAATGAACTGTTTGGCCATAATGACCATCGTTATGATAGGAGGAAAAAGGGGGGGTGCTTGCATGCTGAAGAACACCATCCCAACAATGAAGCATGGGGGTGGCAGCATCATGTTGTGGGGGTGCCTTGCTGCAGAAGGGATTGGTGCACTTCGCAAAATAGATGGCATCATGAGGGAGGAAAATGCCTCATCACATCAGTTAAAGCTTGATTGCAAATGGGTCTTCCAAATGGACAATGGCCCCAATCATATTTCCAAAGTTGTGGCAAAATGGCTTAAGGACAACAAAGTCCAGGTATTAGAGTGGCCATCACAAAGCTCCAACCTCAATCACATAGAACATTTGTGGGCAGAACTGAAAAAGAGTGTGCGAGCAAGGAGGCCGACAAACCTAACTCGGTTACACCAGGTCTGTCAGGAGGAATGGGCCAAAATGAATCCAACTTATTGTGAGAAGCTTGTGAAAGTCTACCCGAAAAGTTTGACCCAAGTTAAACAATTTAAAGGCAATGCTACCAAATACTAATTGAGTGTATGTAAACTTCTGACCCACTGGGAATGTGATGAACGAAATAAAAGCTGAAATAAATCATTCTCTCTACTATTATTCTGACATTTCCCAATCTTAAAATAAAGTGGTGATCTTACCTGACCGAAGACAGGGGATTTTTACTTGGATTAAATGTCAAGAATTGTGAAAAACTGAGTTTAAATATATTTGTTTAAGTTGTATATAAACTTCCGACTTCAACTGTATATGTGTAATATATATATATGATATTATATTAACGAGCGTTCTTATATTTCCTAGACATAGGCCAGACTCTTCAAAACCTTATTCCTTATAATTTATTTTTTACTGTCTTTTTTGCCATTTTTTAATGCCCAATTCAATATTTTATCCTCCCAAAATTATATAAATTGTTGTTATACCTAAAGGGATCCTAGAAGTTAAAATCAAATATCTAAATGATCCATGGTATGACCTTCTTCCATATGTCAGTTTAGATCATTTTTTGTGTATTCCCCCTCAAAATGGGAGTAGTTTTCACCACATTAATATGACAAAATTAGTATTTTCTTCAAAATTCTAAAAACTAAATGATACTAAAATCAAATTTTGGTAAATCAGAGTTTTAGTACATTTCTGGATTGTACTTTGGAAAAAAGTATCAAATCATTTAAGGTCATTACATTTTTTTCAATTTACAGAATATTCAAATTAATTGTAATTTTGCTGTAATAATATTCTGTTTTGGTAATTTTATGTTTCAGAACATTATTTACATCTTATGATGTTTTGATTAGAATGAAGTTGATATTTTTCTATGATTGTTGATTTTTTGTGTTTTCTTCGGGTTAAGATGACCCCTAGTAATCCATGTATGTCACATATGTTGGTAGTATAAGGGTTAAGCCCAGCTGAGAACCATAATGGTTCATCAAGGCCTGCTGTCAGCCAACAAGCGCTCAGCATATGTGGAAATTGGGGTCTGATTATTCCCGTTATAAAGGTTGGGGGTAAAGCACATTTAAAAACCTTAGCGAAGGAGAGGGAAGGACTGTAACCTAGTGGTTAGATCGTTGGACTAGTGACCGCAAAGTTGCAAGATGGCAAGCTGACAAAGTAAAAATCTGTCTTTCTGCCCCTGAACAAGGCAGTTAACCCACTGTTCTTAGACCATCATTGTCAATAAGAATGTGTTCTTTACTGACTTGCCTAGTTAAATGAAGATAACATTTTTTTTTAAATACTTTAATTTTGTTGTCTAAATAAATGTTGTAGACTCCTACATTAGCATATAGTGAATCGACATAATGCCATACTGTCTATGCACACTATTCTATGCACACTATTCTATGCACACTATTCTATGCACACTATTCTATGCACACTATTCTATGCACACTATTCTATGCACACTATTCTATGCACACTATTCTATGCACACTATTCATTCATACATATCTATTTGTATTCCTTTGGACTCTGACATTGCTCGTTATCATATTGCTCTAAATTTCATGTTCTTTTTTTTTTGTACTTTTGTATTATGTGCGTATTCATATTGTGTTGATAGACATTGCAGTTGCAGCTAGAAACGAGGATTTTGCTACACCTGCGATAACATCTGCAAACCTGGTTACGCGACCAATAAACTTTCATTTGGTTCATCTGATTACCAACATGTGTTGAAGTTGAAACGCCTCCTTTATACCTCTTTTCCTTTTAACTAGCCTGTCTATAGTCTCTGGTAATGTTATGTAATCCTCTATCTATTAAACATTAGCTTGTTTAAACACTCTGTGAAGTCCTCCTTTAGTTTCTATGTGCGCAGCTGCGGTTACAGTAGATCAAATGAATGAACTGTGTGGCACCTGAGCCGATGTTGGCCAATACGGAGGAGCCCTTTACTCTGTAATTCACTGCTTCACACACGGAGAATCGATGCCCTCTTTGCCAATCTAATTACCAACAGTAGCAACTCATCTTCACTTCCATTTAATATGCTGGCTCAACTTTTTTTTGAGGGATTAAAGGAGAGACTTTCTAATGTATGAGACCAACAGTTGCATTGAATACAGTGGAACTGCAGTACAGCCCTACTGTCCTATTGGATGTTCCCTTGTGACCTAACTGGGTTGGTTCTACAATGAACCAAAATATAAACGCAGTATGTGAAGTGTTGGTCCCATGTTTCATGAGCTGAAATAAAAGATTCCTGAAATTTTCCATACGCACAAAAACATCTAAACATCCCTGTTTAGTGAACATTTGTCCCTTTGCCAAGATAATCCATCCACCTGAAAGGTGTGGTAGATCAAGAAGCTGATCAAACAGCATGATCATTACACAGGCGCACCTTGTGCTGGGGACAATAAAAGGCCACTAAAATGTGCCGTTTTGTCACACAACACAATGCCGCAGATGTCTCAAGTTTTGAGGGAGCGTGCAATTGGCATGCTGACTGCAAGAATGTCCACCAGGCTGTTGCTAGATAATTCAATGTTAATTCTGTACCATAAGCGGCCTTCAACGTCAATCTGAGAATTTGCCAGTATGTCCAACCAGTCTCACAACCGCAGACCGTGTATGGCGTCGTGTGGGCGAGCGGTTTGCTGATGTCGTGAACCATGGCGCCATGGCGGGGGTGGTGTTATGGTACAGTGTCTTCGGAAATTATTCAGACCCCTTGACTTTTTCCACATTTTGTCAAGTTACAGCCTTCTTCAGCAATCGACACAAAATACCCGATAATGAAAAAGCAAAAACAGGTTTCTAGAAATGTTTGCAAATGTATCCAAAATAAAAAACTGAAATAGCCAGCTCCTATGGTCGTTGTCAAGGCAGCAGAAACAGAACTGGGACCAGACTAGCGCTGTTCTCCGTGAGCATTTGTTTAGTTTGATGTCACTCCCATAAAAGGATCAGTGTAATGTAATTGCATGCTACCTCTAGCTAGTTATTAATAGGGGGATATCAAAAGTGGTAGGCCACGAATAGACTCAAGATGCAATTAACCAGGTTGGCTGTTTAATGCCCTTTTCTCGTAACCTACGTATTGCAGAATCTCATAGACATTTTTTATCATGGTTTGAAATGGTTCCGAATGCAATTTTGAAATACAGAAATGATCACTCCATTGGTTCCCTATTATAGTCTATACACCAACATTGACAGAAAATCAATAATGGTTGAATTCACAATGGTTGAACAGTCATGCAAGCAAGCTTTTGTACAAAATTCTCATTTGACCTCAATGTATGATTTAGGAGAAACTGAAAGTATGTGACTTTTTTTTAATCAAGGTTTAGCTCAATCTATTAGGCAGGCAGAAAAATCCAAAAAACCTCTGAGTCATCTAGAGATTGGACAGATAGATCTGCAATTATCACTTCATATCCTCCCATGAGATTTTTTTGCCTGCTCATCCATACCAATAATTGGCTTTGCTTTTTGGTCAGGTTCCACCTATCCTCCCTGTACCTTCTGGCTTAGAGTATGTTTTCACCAGGGGGAGGGAAGTTCTGCAAAGGCTTTACTTAACAGCCAATGTAAGTCTTTAAGTTGTACATCTGTCTTTCTCAAACATCTCTAGGACATCCGTTTGTGATTACTATACCTACCGCATCACCGTTCGTTAGCCACTGAAAGTCTCCGCTGAAAATCACTGATGTCTTTTCCTATCTATGTCACTGTAGCCACCACAATCCCAGCGGTTGTCTGGTCAAGCTCATTCCAGCTGATAGTGTCTGACAGCTCTCACCGACTGGTCTTCAGTGACACACGATCCGCTTTGTACGGTGGTTCGTCGCTGGCTCCCACCCTGATAGCCATGGAGTTGAGAGATAACGTCACATGGTGGGACAGAAAGAAAAATGGGATCTGATTCCTTGTGACAGGCTCTCCCATGTGGACAGACCCACCAGCTCCTCTCCTCTCTTTGAGAGGCCATGGCAGGCATGATGGCAGGAATGGCAGGACATAGCCTACAGTAGAATGGGGAGAGTCCCAATAGACTGGTTTAAAGTTCAACCAGTCAATGGATGCTGCTCTTGTCAGAGAGGGGTGTGAGCTTGTCAGTCAACGGATGAAAAAATAGAGCCAGCGTTTGACAACACTGCCAATCTCAAATGCTCAGAGCATGTGTGGTGTAACCTGGCTCAGGATACTGTAGATTGTAGTATGTACACACTGTAGTATGTACAGTATGTACATAGTATGTACTGTAGTAGTATACTGTAGTATGTACCGTTTGGTATTCCATAAAAGATGACCGATGTATTTCTAATGTCACAGAGGTGATCCTGATTCTGAAAACGTTTATCTGATTTAAACTTTCAGTCAGTAGACATTAAATATGTAGTATTACCTTCATGAAAAAACACAGCTCAACTAATCATTGTAGGTGTGTATTGTCTTTAAAGTAGTCTTCAACTCCCAGGGATTGGTTGATTAGAGTGCTCAGAGAAAGAAGTCTCCATTCATGTTCTGAGTGTACAAACCATTGTGAACACCTGGTCTTTCCATGACATAGACTGACCAGGTGAATCCAGGTGAAAGCCATCATACCTTACTGATGTCACTTGTTAAATCCACTTTGATCCATGTAGATGAAGGGGAGGAGACAGGTTAAATAAGTATGTTTAAGCCTTGAGACAATTGAGACATGGATTGTGTATGTGTGTCCTTCAGAGGGTGAATGGGCAAGACAAAAGATTAAAGTGCCTTTGAACGGGGTATGGTAGTAGGTGCCATGCGCACTAGTTTGTGTTTGTCAAGAACCGCAACGCTGCTGTGTTTTTCATGCTCAACAGTTTCCCTTGTGTATCAAAGATTGTTCCACCACCCTAAGGACATCCAACCAACGGCAGGCCAGTCGTAAAAAATGGGTAATTGATGAAAGAGGACAAAGGAGATTGACTCAAATTGTGCAAAGTAACAGACGGGCTACGATTAGTCAACTGACAGTCCAGTAAAGCATTGGTGACCAAAGACCCATAAAATAATGTACAACTCGTCGTACCTTGAAATGAATGGGGAATGGCAGCCGACGACCTTGCAAGAGTTCCACATCTTTCAGCAATAAACAAGAAACTGTGCAACGGTCTAAGGAACAAAACACTGGTCACTGGAGAATTGGAAAAACATTGCCTGGTCTGATGAATCCCGGTTCCTACTGTTTCACGCTGATGGGAGGACTAGTATATGGAGAAAACTATGAGTACTTGCCTCCATCATGCCTTGTGTCAACATTGCAAGCTGGTGGTGGGGGTGTAAGGGTGTGGGGTGTGTTTTCATGGCACACATTGGGCCCTTTGATAAAAGTGGAGCAACATTTGAATGCCACAGGATATCTGAACATCATTGCCAATCAGGTGTATCCCTTCATGGAAGCAGTGTATCCATCTGCAGGATAATACCCCATTCCACAAGGCTAGGATTGTCCAGGAATGGTTCCACGAACATGACAGAGAATTCAGCTTACTGCAGTGGCCTGCCCAGTCACCAGATCTCCATCCAATTGAGCATCTATAGGATAAGATGGAACGAAGTAGTCGAAGTAGAGATCCACTACCAGCCAACTTGACACAACCGTGGGAAGCGTCGGAGTCAACATGGGCCTGTGTCGGAGTCCATGCCCCGACAAATTGAGGCTGTTCTGGGGGCAAAAGGGGGTGACTTAATATTGTAAAGGTATTCATAATGTTTTGTACACTCAGTGTATGTTTGAGAAATACAGTTTAATTGAAGGCCTTCAAAGGTCCCCATACAAGTGATCACAATCCCAGCACACACTTTTAATTTAGCAGGTTTTAACAGGCTTTGAACTACTTTAATAAAACAGAGAAGAAAAATGACTTAATTAAAAGCAACTAAAAATAGGAAACACTTTCATTTCAAGCTATACAGTGAATGAAAAACTAATTTATTCAGCAAAATAAGACGGGAAATTAGGTCAACACTATTGAGGAAACATACAAAGAAAGGGAATCCCAAAGATGGCCGGCCGGATAGAATGAAGATCAAGAGAAGAAGAACTCAAATGGAGGAGGGAGAGGAGGAAAAGGGAGAAGAAGAGGAGGGGGAAGAAGAGGAGCAGGGAGATGAGGAGGAAGAGAGAGAAGAGGAGGACGGAGATGAGGAGGAAGGCGTCAG
Source organism: Oncorhynchus mykiss (assembly GCF_013265735.2). NCBI lineage: Eukaryota > Metazoa > Chordata > Actinopteri > Salmoniformes > Salmonidae > Oncorhynchus > Oncorhynchus mykiss. Next base: position 6,972,254 of record NC_048575.1, read on the forward strand.
TCCACATTAAATACAGTTAAGAACAAGTCAAAGGGGCTACTAGCCTACTCTAACCATGTGAGATGTCATGGACCTTGATTTTGATCAAAGATGTACAGTTGTGGCAGATGGTCTTGCTGAAAGTGATGATGTGTTTACATGTCTGAAATGTAATGGCCTTGTTAGTTGTCCTTCACTCTCAGCTGGTTTGGCAGGTGGGAGGGTGGAACAATGGCGTATCAGAAAGCAGGGAGCACCGTCTCATCCACGGAACAGCAAAGCACTCTGCCGAGTTTAGTCAATCCAGTGTGTTTACTGTCATGTCAGTTGACAATGACTTGCGTGCTGCTGTTCTTCTGCAAAACGCCTGTTCCCATCAAAGTATTCACAGTGCCAAAGAATCAAATGTATGCAGCCATCAATACATAGACGGCAGGAAACCTGTAATGGGTGAAGATTTGTCAAAGGTGTTTTTATTATACTTGTGTCCTGGGATGATTTTCAATGTAGCGGCAACAGTCAACAGCACATGCTTGTTATGTCCAAGCATGGCCGTGTGTCTGTGAGCATGGTGGTGTTTGCATGTCCAAGCACGGCCGTGTGTTTGTGAGCATGTGGGTAGATTACTCAACCTCTATGTCTGCAAGAAACTCAAAGTGAACACAGTGATAAACTGTGAGTTTTGGAGTATCCCCACTTAGCTTGCCTTGGTTTAGCATGACCACACATAGCTTCATATATATTTCATTACAAACTCTGAGTGTTATTATTGTTAAAAGTTTCAGCTTTGTTCAAATTTAAAGAGAAAAAAGCCTGGCACTGATGGCACACAACTTTCAAGGACATTCCTGAACAATTGACTTGCAGTTTGGCTACGTTCTCCATTGGGGTTTAAAATTCAGAAACAATAAATTGTTTTTGGACGTCAACCACTCTCATTTTATAGAAAGTGCATTAAATGGCAGGGAAAATAAAACAAATTTCATTTAGTTTTGAGTTATTTGCCATGGTAAATTAGATACTGTATGTGGCCATGTGTGACTGAGCAAGGGAGCCAAGAAGACAACACATAATCTATTACTGTAGTGCAGGTCAGGGACAGACAGGAAGACATTATATATTATTGTATTGCAGGTCAGGGAGAGACAGGAAGACATTATATCTTATTGTATTGCCGGTCAGGGAGAGACAGGAAGACCTTATTGTATTGCAGGTGTCATGACGTTGGCCTGGGGGTTGGTTTATGACAGTCATAAATACCTATTCCCCAGTTTTTCCTCTCTCTGCCCTACTGATGTTACATTTGCAAACCCCTTGGTTAACATAGAGATTCTGAGAACATCAGAAGGTGGGAGGAAATTAACTATATTCTGGTAATCCGACCAATTGAACATATGTGGTCGTACTTAATGAATATGATGTCAGTTCGGTTGTCTACTGAGACATTCTCATCAATGATAAGATAAGATGACATAAACTCTACAGTGGAAAGTCTACACATCAGAGTTATCGGATTCACATGGAATTATTGTTCAATTGAAATGTTTGAATATGAAATTATTCGTGATGGGATGAAATGTGATTTTAGCTTCTAAAAATGTGATTTGGGTTTTAATAAGTTTAGGGCTGTAATGTCTGGAGAGTGATGGATGTGGAGACGCAGAGAGCAGAAGGTAGACGGGAAAAAATGCTTTAATGTCCTCTATCACAATAACAGGTACAAACATGGGTGAAGCCCAAAACGTAGGCGCAAACAAACCCAAAACCACTGTTGCAAAAATACCGGACAGCGAAAACCCAAGAATCAACAATACACCACTAACGTAAAATAACAACAAGCCTGCACAAACACCAGCGGGCTAAACAAACTTAAATTACACCCATCCCAAAACCCTAACAAGGAACAGGTGAAAACAATTAGACCAAAACAAACGAAAAGGAATAAGGGATCGGTGGCAGCTAGTAGACCGGCGACGACGACCGCCGAGCACCACCCGAACAGGAAGGGGAGCCACCTTCGGTGGTACTCGTGACAAGAGTTCTGCTCAATCAGTAGCCCGCCCCTGTGAAGGGACATGGGCTATAAAACTTTTCAAACACGCCCTCCTCTCCCTTCCTATATAAAGCCTGACGACAATATGTCCTCCTGTTCCGAGGATGTGAGGACGGCGGTCCGATGTCAGAATGGTTCAGATAATAACTACAGAATGAAGCCAACATCAGCGTGAGCTTTGGTTGCGAATGGTATGAACTTTGGACTCTTATTCACTACAGAAGTGAAACCTCCTAGCAGTTGAGTTAGCAACAGCAGCGCCAAACGCAGGTTAGGAAGGAACAGACAGAGTATCCCACACAACCACGCAACCACGTTACTACAACGTACCCAATTACCAGAAGAGACATTCTTTAAAGGACAAAGGACTCGGTTGGGCAACACGGCCTTCCATCTACCACCAACCTACCGAAGCGCAGCTCAGAATAAATATCTATAGCTTTTACCTTTTCCAAATGGGCGGTAATTTAGAATGCATAAGATTCTGTATTTACGATAACAGTTTCACCCTTTGTTCCTCAGTCTTCCCGCTCTTTCACTCAAACCCAGCCCTTTTCTTTTGTGTAACAAGCTATCATATCTGTTCCGCCCGCTAGGGATGTTTTGCTTTATGACGTAATTTGTAATGAAGTTATTATTTAATTATGTGTATGTGTAATTCTGTGTGATTAGTTAGGTATTTAGTAAATAAATAATAAAACCCAATTTTGTATTGCTGATTCAACTTGTTAGCCAGGGTTCGTGCAGATAACCAAGAATTTACAACTTTCAGATGAGACTGAATTAAGATGATGATTAATATTGACTGCTATTGATGTAAAATATTACTAGGACTTTAAATGTTTATTCAGAAGATAACAGCTCTATAAATAGTATTTTGTGGTGCCCTGACTCTCTAGTTAATTCTATTTACATGATTAGCTCAATCAGGTTATATTAATTACGGATAAATTATTTTATAGAACAGCATGTGATATCACTTAATCCGGCATAGCCAAAGACACGACACAGGTCAGGGAGAGACGGGAAGACTTTATTGTAGTGCCAGTCAGGGAGAGACAGGAAGACATTATATATTATTGTATTGCAGGTCAGGGGGAGACAGAAAGACACACACACACATGCACACACACCTGCACGCACTCACACACTCTTACACGCACACATGCACGCGCACACACATCAGTCTGTGTCTTTATAAGAAATAGGTTTCTGGGAATAATGTGTCTCAGCCGAGACAAAGGCTACGTTAGAGAAAACCTCAACAAGCGGCTGAACATGCGAGGAGGCAGTGTGTAAAGAATTATTCAATAAGGACATGACACTGTCCATTGTCACTGGTGAGAGGTCAATCTATATTGTTGAGACTTTCACAACACCGTCACGATATTGAAACCCCGACAAAGCATGAGAGACAAGAGAAGCATCATGTTAGCAGCAATGCAATGACTGTGTGTTATCCTTCAGGTGGAGGTCCATAATCATTGGCCTTTGATTAATACTGCTGATTTCAAAATAGGTGCTCAAATCCTCTGTTACCTAGTTGGGTACTGTTAATACTCTATGTTATTGCACTTGGTAGCTCTTTATCTAATTTACCTTTTCCACCATGATCATAGCTCCGCAGTCATGTTTGTGCTTGAAGACACAAGTACATGAAATGATAAAAGTTGATCGATTTTTACTTTTGTTGAAAATAACTATTAAAAACTGAGTCAGACATTTTAGTTGCTGTTGAGACTGATGGAAATGTAAAACTTACCGTGTATTTGAAGTTAAACAAGTATTCCGAAGTTTGTCATTTCCACTTTGAAATGTCAGACTTGATTTTGTATCAAACTGTTTAAACCCCTACAAAAATCTCCATTAATTACAACCTACATAATAATAGTTCACATTTCCTGTTGCGGCAGGATTATTTACCTGCAGTAGCAAATTGGCTCAAATTAAGATCCTACATCTATACAAAAACATTTTTGTTTGTGTAAAAGGTTGATTCTGAGAGTAGACAATGGATTCTGAGAAACAGCCAGGCAGTGGAAATATTCCCTTTGGTATAATAAATTAAATGCATGATGGCAATAACACCATGGTCACATGAGAGAGGAATCTCATAAGACAAAGGTCAAAATATGAAATGATTTTGCAAATGGAAGAGGACAACGACAGGGATGGTATTTAATCTATGGAACCCCTCTGAGCATTATACAGAAACACAGAACAGAATGCCCAGGCCTCTAAATGCATCCTATTCATTAGCATGTTCCGCTAACAGGCTCTAAATGCATCCTATTCATTAGCATGTTCCGCTAACAGACTCTAAATGCATCCTATTCATTAGCATGTTCCGCTAACAGCCTCTAAATGCATCCTATTCATTAGCATGTTCCGCTAACAGCCTCTAAATGCATCCTATTCATTAGCATGTTCCGCTAACAGCCTCTAAATGCATCCTATTCATTAGCATGTTCCGCTAACATCCTCTAAATGCATCCTTTTCATTAGCATGTTCCGCTAACAGCCTCTAAATGCATCCTATTCATTAGCATGTTCCGCTAACAGCCTCTAAATGCATCTTATTCATTAGCATGTTCCGCTAACAGCCTCAATAGGATATTTGCATTGGCTGGCAAACTTAAGTAAGCTTATTTTTTTTAAACCATACATTTGCCGACATCTGGCATCTATCTCAAAAGTGTGCGGTAGTATAATTCAGACTTAATCCTTAAAACACATTCAAATGAATTCAATTGAACTTTTTAAAGTATATGACAGTACATTAAATTAGGCCTAACTGAACCTTTAATTTGCTAACGATAATTACAGTGAAAAAGCGTTTCAAAGTGTTGGAGTAGTCCTTCTATCTTTTCCATGTTGTTGTTAAAGGGATACTTCGGGCACATGCAGTATTCAATATGGAGAGATAAGTGGAATATGCATTCTCTTTATTTATTTAGTTCTACCTCACTCTGTCAGTAATGTTGAAACTTCACTCACTCACACTTGTCATAAACTTGCTAGAATTTTGCAAAAAAAAAAAAAAACATTTAAATGCAGAGGTTCATTTATAGTTCATCTCAAACAAGTTGCACTGTAAAGTCAAGTTGCCATTTTGACAGGCCCCCAAAAATTCTTGCCAGACATGATAGCTAGCTAACATCCATCCTTTTTATTACATTAGACAGAGACATGACTTTATGTGCTCCACCTGTCAAGGAAAAACTTCTGATTTAATAAAAAATAACTAGTGTGGAATGGTCCTTCGAGTCATTCCAATTACTTTTAACACCTCATCTTATGGTTGAGAATGTGTCGGAGTATATAGCCCCTACAGTACATCTCAGACAGAGCTACACACAACCGAGGAAACCTTGTTTTTCTCTTCTGTCACACCAATAGAGAGGGAGTATGTTTGGTTTGGAGCTGCACACCTACATCTCTGTTGGGTTTTACAGCTTTATAATCTCAACGCCAGGATTTGATTTGACTTGGATTTATGTCTTTTGAGGAGTATGGGGGGAACAAATGGCACGGATGTTTCAATCCCCCACCCCCCCCCCCCCCCCCCCCCCCCCCCCCAAGAGGGAAAAGAGGCACATGTGGCATACAAAGGTGTTTACAAACCCAAATTTAAGGTGTCTATAAACCCAAATCATGAAATGGATCCTCTCCAATTCCGGCTGAGAGCAGTTATACTCCTTCTATCCATTGACAGCGGTACAATAGTACAGGTAGAGAAAATGGTAGATATGCCCAACCCTTTACAGCTGCAATATGTAGCTTTTTGGGTGACCCGACCAATTTCACATAGAAATGTGTTATAGATCTGTCATTCTCCTTGAAAGCAAGTCTAAAAAGCATTAGCTATGTTCTATGTTCAGCTATTTCTATGCTTCCCGTTCTTAAGTTTTGTTTTTGCGTCTTTTGCTTTCGGTACACCAGAAATTTCCCAACGATTCAAAACACTATATTTGCTTGTTTTGTCACATAAACTGAAATTAAGCAAACTTTTTGCAATCAGGAAATGGAGGAGCAATTTCTGCATAATGCATCTTTAATTGTAAGCCTAGGTCTCTGAGTGGACCGTGCTTCCTGCCACCACAATCTTTAGCCAGAACCCAGCACAGCAGGTCAAATGCAATCAAATTTCTGCTGTCACATGCGCCGAATAGAACAACCTTACAGTGAAATGCTTGCTTACAAGCCCTTAACCAACAATGCAGTTTTAAAGGAAAATACCCCCCCCCCCTTTAAAGAAATGAAGTAAGAAAATAAATAATTAAAGAGTATTTGGAATCGCAGCTTTAATTCTGCTGTGTGTTGTCGAACAACAATCAATAAAGGGTTTGTTTGAACACTGTTAATTTATACCCCAAATCCATAATGTTGCTTTTGAACAGAACTTAATTGCAGTTTCACACTGAAGTTGTGTACAATAATGACATTAAATGGGGATGTGTATTGATTATCACATGTACAATTTTACTCCAGCTTGGAAATCATTCCGCATAAAATATTCCCTTTTTTTCCCTCAACATCCAAGTTCTCAAGTAGCAGCTTTTGGTGAATTACTTTACCTTGTTGTGACACAATTCAGAATGCATGGGTTTCATGAACAGAGCAGCATAGAAGGAGTCAGGGCGGTAGCGTAGCCAGGCTCGTTGGTGGGAATTTGGATGGGAAAATAAAACATAATTTTTTATTTTTTTTTAAACGGATACATTCCTGCAATTATACACGTTTTGCCATGGGCCATATATAAACATGTGCAGTTTTTAAGCAAATCTCATGCAAATTATATATATATATATATATTTTTTTTTTAAATACATTTTTAAGCTAATTAAACGTGTTTTCACACTTGGTCCCTTTCAACCAATTTTGTGAACTCAGTGGAGTTCGCTTAATTTTTTTGTGCAGTGTGAACACTCCAAAGGAACTCAGACCCTCAAAAGAGCCCCCTAAGCGAACCGAACTGACACCATCTAGAGCTGTGGTCTAAGTTCACTACAAGCATTTTGCTACACCCACAAATAACATCTGCTAAACACATGTATGTGACCAATACAATTTGATTTGGATTTGATTTGAAGTTCAGTTTGCTTGAATTCCACTGTCCAGTTACATTTTTTAGGAAATGTGAATGCAAAGCTCTCCAGGTTCACTTGTCATTATTCCTTAACCACACACTAGACTACTGCAACACTGTTTCCACTGCCATAAACCCTCACACTAGACTACTGCAACACTGTTTCCCCTGCCATAACCTGTTACGGTGCGTGAATGAGGACCCAAAAGCGAATCAACTTAAACAGAGCTTCTTTAATTACCAAACATAGGTAGGCTCAGACGGACCGGCAGATTCCGACAGGACAAGACAAGGTTACAGCAAACATGACGACAGTCTGGTTCAGGCATGAAACACAACAAACAAGAATCCGACAAAGACAGGAGCAGAAACAGAGAGAGATATAGGGACCTAATCAGAGGGAAAAAGGGAACAGGTGGGAAAAGGGGTGACGAGGTGGTTAGGAGGAGACAAGGCACAGCTGGGGGAAAGAGGGGGAGAAAAGGTAACCTAACAACGACCAGCAGAGGGAGACAGGGTGAAGGGAAAGGACAGAGACAAGACAACATGACAGTACATGACAGTACCCCCCCACTCACCGAGCGCCTCCTGGCGCACTCGAGGAGGAAACCTGGCGGCAACGGAGGAAATCATCAATCAGCGCACGGTCCAGCACGTCCCGAGAGGGAACCCAACTCCTCTCCTCAGGACCGTACCCCTCCCAGTCAACTAGGTACTGATGACCACGGCCCCGAGGACGCATGTCCAAGATCTTACGGACCCTGTAGATAGGTGCGCCCTCGACAAGGATGGGGGGGGGGGGGGGGAAGACGAGCGGGGGCGCGAAGAACGGGCTTAACACAGGAGACATGGAAGACCGGGTGGACGCGACGAAGATATCGCGGAAGAAGAAGTCGCACTGCGACAGGATTAATGACCTGAGAGATACGGAATGGACCAATGAACCGCGGGGTCAACTTGCGAGAAGCCGTCTTAAGGGGAAGGTTCTGAGTGGAGAGCCAAACTCTCTGACCGCGACAATACCTAGGGCTCTTAGTTCTACGCTTATTAGCAGCTCTCACAGTCTGCGCCCTATAACGGCAAAGTGCAGACCTGACCCTCTTCCAGGTGCGCTCGCAACGTTGGACAAAAGCCTGAGCGGAGGGGACGCTGGACTCGGCGAACTGAGATGAGAACAACGGAGGCTGGTACCCGAGGCTACTCTGAAAAGGAGATAGCCCGGTCGCAGACGAAGGAAGCGAGTTGTGGGCGTATTCTGCCCAGGGGAGCTGTTCTGACCAAGACGCAGGGTTGCGAAAAGAAAGACTGCGTAAGATGCGACCAATAGTCTGATTGGCCCGTTCTGCTTGACCGTTAGACTGGGGGTGAAAGCCGGAAGAGAGACTGACGGAAGCCCCAATCAAACGGCAAAACTCCCTCCAAAATTGAGACGTGAATTGCGGACCTCTGTCCGAAACGACGTCTGACGGAAGGCCATGAATTCTGAAAACATTCTCGATGATGATTTGTGCCGTCTCTTTAGCAGAAGGAAGCTTAGCAAGGGGAATGAAATGAGCCGCCTTAGAGAACCTATCGACAACCGTAAGAATAACAGTCTTCCCCGCTGACGAAGGCAGTCCGGTGACAAAATCTAAGGCGATGTGAGACCACGGTCGAGAGGGAATAGGAAGCGGCCTGAGACGGCCGGCAGGAGGAGAGTTACCGGACTTAGTCTGCGCGCAGACCGAACAAGCAGCCACGAAACGACGCGTGTCATGCTCCCGGGTGGGCCACCAGAAACGCTGGCGAATGGAAGCAAGCGTACCCCGAACGCCAGGGTCGCCGGCTAACTTGGCAGAGTGAGCCCACTGAAGAACGGCCAGACGAGTAGGAACGGGAACGAAAAGAAGGTTCCTAGGACAAGCGCGCGGCGACGGAGTTTGAGTGAGTGCTTGCTTTACCTGCCTCTCAATTCCCCAGACAGTCAACCCGACAACACGCCCCTCAGGGAGAATCCCCTCGGGGTCAGTGGAGGCTACTGAAGAACTGAAGAGACGAGACAAAGCATCAGGCTTGGTGTTCTTAGAGCCCGGACGATAAGAAATCACGAACTCGAAACGAGCGAAAAACAGCGCCCAACGCGCCTGACGCGCATTAAGTCGTTTGGCAGAACGGATGTACTCAAGGTTCCTATGGTCAGTCCAAACGACAAAAGGAACGGTCGCCCCCTCCAACCACTGTCGCCATTCGCCTAGGGCTAACCGGATGGCGAGCAGTTCGCGGTTACCCACATCATAGTTACGTTCCGACGGCGACAGGCGATGAGAAAAATACGCGCATGGGTGGACCTTGTCGTCAGAGAGGGAGCGCTGAGAAAGGATGGCTCCCACTCCCACCTCTGACGCGTCAACCTCGACAACGAACTGTCTAGAGACGTCAGGTGTAACAAGGATAGGAGCGGATGTAAAACGATTCTTGAGGAGATCAAAAGCTCCCTGGGCGGAAACGGACCACTTAAAGCACGTCTTGACAGAAGTAAGGGCTGTGAGAGGAGCTGCCACCTGACCGAAATTACGGATGAAACGACGATAGAAGTTCGCGAAGCCGAGAAAGCGCTGCAGCTCGACGCGTGACTTAGGGACGGGCCAATCAATGACAGCTTGGACCTTAGCGGGATCCATCTTAATGCCTTCAGCGGAAATAACAGAACCGAGAAATGTGACGGAGGAGGCATGAAAAGTGCACTTCTCAGCCTTCACAAAAAGACAATTCTCTAAAAGGCGCTGGAGGACACGTCGAACGTGCTGAACATGAATCTGGAGTGACGGTGAAAAAATCAGGATATCGTCAAGGTAAACGAAAACAAAGATGTTCAGCATGTCTCTCAGGACATCATTGACTAATGCCTGAAAGACAGCTGGAGCGTTAGCGAGGCCGAAAGGAAGAACCCGGTATTCAAAGTGCCCTAACGGAGTGTTAAACGCCGTCTTCCACTCGTCCCCCTCCCTGATGCGCACGAGATGGTAAGCGTTACGAAGGTCCAACTTAGTGAAAAACCTGGCTCCCTGCAGGATCTCGAAGGCTGAAGACATAAGAGGAAGCGGATAACGATTCTTCACTGTTATGTCATTCAGCCCTCGATAATCTATGCAGGGGCGCAGAGACCCGTCCTTCTTCTTGACAAAAAAAAACCCCGCTCCGGCGGGAGAGGAGGAGGGGACTATGGTACCGGCGTCAAGAGCTACAGACAAATAATCTTCGAGAGCCTTACGTTCGGGAGCCGACAGAGAGTATAGTCTACCCCGGGGGGGGGTGGTTCCCGGAAGGAGATCAATACTACAATCATACGACCGGTGTGGAGGAAGAGAGGTGGCCCTGGACCGACTGAACACCGTGCGCAGATCGTGATATTCCTCCGGCACCCCTGTCAAATCACCAGGCTCCTCCTGTGAAGAAGAGGCAGAGGAAACAGGAGGGATAGCAGACATTAAACATTTCACATGACAAGAGACGTTCCAGGAGAGGATAGAATTACTAGACCAATTAATGGAAGGATTATGACAAACTAGCCAGGGATGGCCCAAAACAACAGGTGTAAAAGGTGAACGAAAAATTAAAAAAGAAATGGTTTCACTATGATTACCAGAAACAGTGAGGGTTAAAGGTAGCGTCTCACGCTGAATCCTGGGGAGAGGACTACCATCCAGGGCGAACAAGGCCGTGGGCTCCTTTAACTGTCTGAGAGGAATGTCATGTTCCCGAGCCCAGGTCTCGTCCATAAAACAGCCCTCCGCCCCAGAGTCTATTAAGGCACTGCAGGAAGCTGACGAACCGGTCCAGCGTAGATGGACCGACAAGGTAGTGCAGGATCTTGAAGGAGAGACAGGAGTAGTAGCGCTCACCAGTAGCCCTCCGCTTACTGACGAGCTCTGGCCTTTTACTGGACATGAAGTGACAAAATGACCAGCGGAACCGCAATAGAGACAGAGGCGGTTGGTGATTCTCCGTTCCCTCTCCTCAGTCGAGATGCGGATACCTCCCAGCTGCATGGGCTCAGCACCCGAGCCGGCAGAGGAAGATGGTAGTGATGCGGAGAGGGAGGCGACGGAGAGCGCGAGCTCCTTTCCACGAGCTCGGTGACGAAGATCAACCCGTCGCTCAATGCGAATAGCGAGTTCAATCAAGGAATCCACGCTGGAAGGAACCTCCCGGGAGAGAATCTCATCCTTTACCTCTGCGCGGAAACCCTCCAGAAGACGAGCGAGCAAGGCCGGCTCGTTCCAGCCACTGGAGACAGCAAGAGTGCGAAACTCAATAGAGTAGTCTGTTATGGATCGATTGCCTTGACATAGGGAAGACAGGGCCCTGGAAGCCTCCTCCCCAAAAACAGATCGATCAAAAACCCGTATCATCTCCTCCTTAAAGTCTTGATACTGGTTAGTACACTCAGCCCTTGCCTCCCAGATTGCCGTGCCCCACTCACGAGCCCGTCCAATAAGGAGAGATATGACGTAGGCGACACGAGCAGTGCTCCTGGAGTAAGTGTTGGGCTGGAGAGAAAACACAATATCACACTGGGTGAGGAACGAGCGGCATTCAGTGGGCTCCCCAGAGTAACACGGCGGGTTATTGATTCTGGGCTCCGGAGATTCGAAAGCCCTGGAAGTGGCCGGTGGATCGAGGCGGAGATGGTGAACCTGTTCTGTGAGGTTGGAGACTTGGGTGGCCAGGGTCTCAACGGCATGTCGAGCAGCAGACAATTCCTGCTTGTGTCTGCCTAGCATCGCTCCCTGGATCTCGACGGCTGAGTGGAGAGGATCCGAAGTCGCTGGGTCCATTCTTGGTCGGATTCTTCTGTTACGGTGCGTGAATGAGGACCCAAAAGCGAATCAACTTAAACAGAGCTTCTTTAATTACCAAACATAGGTAGGCTCAGACGGACCGGCAGATTCCGACAGGACAAGACAAGGTTACAGCAAACATGACGACAGTCTGGTTCAGGCATGAAACACAACAAACAAGAATCCGACAAAGACAGGAGCAGAAACAGAGAGAGATATAGGGACCTAATCAGAGGGAAAAAGGGAACAGGTGGGAAAAGGGGTGACGAGGTGGTTAGGAGGAGACAAGGCACAGCTGGGGGAAAGAGGGGGAGAAAAGGTAACCTAACAACGACCAGCAGAGGGAGACAGGGTGAAGGGAAAGGACAGAGACAAGACAACATGACAGTACATGACATAACCCCTCACACTAGACTACTGCCTCGCTGTATGTCTCTCTCAAATGTCAATATGCCTTGTATACTGTTGTTCAGGTTAGTTATCATTGTTTTAGTTTACAATGGAGCCCCTAGTTCCACTCTTCATACCTCTGATATATATTTTGTCCCACCCCCCACACATGCGGTGACCTCACCCATTACAACCAGCATGTCCAGAGATACAACCTCTCATATCATCACCCAGTGCCTGGGCTTACCTCCTCTGTACCCGCAGCCCAACATATGCACATCTGCACATTATGCCCTGAATATATTCTACCACGACCAGAAATCTGCTCCCTTTATTCTTTGTCCCCAACGCTCTAGGCGACCAGTTTTGATAGCCTTTAGCCGCACCCTCATCCTACTCCTCCTCTGTTCCGCGGGTGATGTGGAGGTAAACCCAGGCCCTGCATGTCCCCAGGCACCCTCATTTGTTGACTTCTGTAATCGAAAAATCGTTGGTTTCATGCATGTCAACATCTGAAGCCTCCTCCCTAAGTTTGTTTTACTCAATGCTTTAGCACACTCTGCCAACCCTGATGTCCTTGTCGTGTCTGAATCCTGGCTTAGGAAGGCTACCAAAAATTCTGAGATTTCCATACCCAACTATAACATTTTCCGTCAAGATAGAACTGCCAAAGGGGGAGGAGTTGCAGTCTACTGCAGAGATAGCCTGCAAAGTAATGTCATACTTTCCAGGTCCATACCCAAACAGTTCGAACTTCTAATTTTAAAAATTAATCTCTCCAGAAATAAGTCTCTCACTGTTGCCGCCTGCTACCGACCCACTCAGCTCCCAGCTGTGCCCTGGACACCATTTGTGAATTGGTCGCCCCCCATCTAGCTTCAGAGTTTGTTCTGTTAGGTGACCTAAACTGGGATATGCTTAACACCCCGGCAGTCCTACAATCTAAGCTAGATGCCCTCAATCTCACACAAATCATCAAGGAACCCACCAGGTACACCCCTAAATCTGTAAACATGGGCACCCTCATAGACATAATCTTGACCAACTGGCCCTCCAAATACACCTCCCCTGTCTTCAATCAGGATCTCAGCGATCACTGCCTCATTGCCTGTATCCGCTACGGGTCCGCGGTCAAACGACCACCCCTCATCACTGTCAAATGCTCCCTAAAACACTTCTGCGAGCAGGCCTTTCTAATCGACCTGGCCCGGGTATCCTGGAAGGATATTGACCTCATTCCGTCAGTTGAGGATGCCTGGTCATTCTTTAAAAGTAACCTCCTCGCCATCTTAGATAAGCATGCTCCGTTCAAAAAATGCAGAACTAAGAACAGATATAGCCCTTGGTTCATTCCAGACCTGACTGCCCTCAACCAGCACAAAAACATCTTGTGGCGGACTGCAATAGCATCGAATAGTCCCCGCGATATGCAACTGTTCAGGGAAGTCAGGAACCAATACACGCAGTCAGTCAGGAAAGCAAAGGCTAGCTTTTTCCAGCAGAAATTTGCATCCTGTAGCTCTAACTCCAAAAAGTTCTGGGACACTGTAAAGTCCATGGAGAACAAGAGCACCTCCTCCCAGCTGCCCACTGCACTGAGGCTAGGTAACACGGTCACCACCGATAAATCCATGATAATCGAAAACTTCAACAAGCATTTCTCAACGGCTGGCCATGCCTTCCTCCTGGCTACTCCAACCTCGGCCAACAGCTCCGCACCCCCCGCAGCTACTCGCCAAAGCCTCCCCAGCTTCTCCTTTACCCGAATCCAGATAGCAGATGTTCTGAAAGAGCTGCAGAACCTGGACCCATACAAATCAGCTGGGCTTGACAATCTGGACCCTCTATTTCTGTAACTATCCGCCGCCATTGTCGCAACCCCTATAACCAGCCTGTTCAACCTCTCTTTCGTATCGTCTGAGATCCCCAAGGATTGGAAAGCTGCCTTGGTCATCCCCCTCTTCAAAGGTGGAGACACCCTGGACCCAAACTGTTACAGACCTATATCCATCCTGCCCTGCCTATCTAAGGTATTCGAAAGCCAAGTCAACAAACAGATCACTGACCATCTCGAATCCCACCATAACTTCTCCACTGCGCAATCTGGTTTCCGAGCCGGTCACGGGTGCACCTCAGCCACACTCAAGGTACTAAACGATATCATAACCTCCATCGATAAAAGACAGTATTGTGCAGCCGTCTTCATCGCCCTGGCCAAAGCTTTCGACTCTGTCAATCATCATATTCTTATCGGCAGACTCAGTATCCTCGGTTTTTCTAATGACTGCCTTGCCTGGTTCACCAACCACTTCGCAGACAGAGTTCAGTGTGTCAAATCAGAGGGCATGTTGTCCGGTCCTCTGGCAGTCTCCATGGGGGTGCCACAGGGTTCAATTCACGGGCTGACTCTTTTCTCTGTATATATCAATGATGTTGCTCTTGCTGCGGGCGATTCCCTGATCCACCTCTACGCAGACGGCACCATTCTGTATACTTCTGGCCCTTCCTTGGACACTGTGCTATCTAACCTCCAAACGAGCTTCAATGCCATACAACGCTCCTTCCGTAGCCTCCAGCTGCTCTTAAACGCTAGTAAAACCAAATGCATGCTTTTCAACCGTTCGCTGCTTGCACCCGCACGCCCGCCTAGCATCACCACTCTGGATGGTTCCGACCTAGAATATGTGGACATCTATAAGTACCTAGGTGTCTGGATAGACTGTAAACTCTCCTTCCAGACTCATATCAAACATCTCCAATCTAAAATCAAATCTAGAGTCGGCTTTCTATTTCGCAAAAAAGCCCCCTTCACTCACGCCGCCAAACTTACCCTAGTAAAACTGACTACTTCGGCGATGTCATCTACAAAATAGCTTCCAATACTCTACTCAGCAAACTGGATGCAGTTTATCACAATGCCATCCGTTTTGTTACTAAAGCACCTTATACCACCCACCACTGCGACCTGTATGCTCTAGGCGGCTGGCTCTTGCTACATATTCGTTGCCAGACCCACTGGCTCCAGGTCATCTACAAGTCCATGCTAGGTAAAGCTCCGCCTTATCTGAGTTCACGGGTCACGATGGCAACACCCACCCGTAGCACGCGCTCCAGCAGGTGTATCTCACTGATCATCCCTAAAGCCAACACCTCATTTGGCCGCCTTTCCTTCCAGTTCTCTGCTGCCTGTGACTGGAACGAATTGCAAAAATCGCTGAAGTTGGAGACTTTTATCTCCCTCACCAACTTTAAACATCTGCTATCTGAGCAGCTAACTGATCGCTGCAGCTGTACATAGGCCATCGGTAAATAGCTCACCCAATTTACCTACCTCATCACCATACTGTTTTTATTTATTTACTTTTCTGCTCTTTTGCACACAAGTATCTCTACCTGCACATGACCATCTGATCATTTATCACTCCAGTGTTAATCTGCTAAATTGTAAATATTCGCCTACCTCCTCATTCCTTTTGCACACAATGTATATATACTCTTTATTTTTATCTACTGTGTTATTGACCTGTTTATTGTTTACTCCATGTGTGCTTTATCTTGGCCTATGCTTTATGTTGGCCAGGTCGCAGTTGTAAATGAGAACTTGTTCTCAACTAGCCTACCTGGTTAAATAAAGGTGAAATAAAAATAAATAAATAAAAACACTGTTTCCCCTGCCATAACCCCTCACACTAGACTACTGCCACAACCCCTCACACTAGACTACTGTTATAACCCCTCACACTAGACTACTGCCACAACCCCTCACACTAGACTACTGTTATAACCCCTCACACTAGACTACTGCCACAACCCCTCACACTAGACTACTGTTATAACCCCTCACACTAGACTACTGACATAACCCCTCCCACTAGACTACTAACATAACCCCTCACACTAGACTACTGCCACAACCCCTCACACTAGACTACTGTTATAACCCCTCACACTAGACTACTGACATAAACCCTCACACTAGACTACTGACATAACCCCTCACACTAGACTACTGACATAACCCCTCACACTAGACTACTGACATAACCCCTCACACTGGACTACTAACATAACCCATCACACTAGACTACTGTTATAACCCCTCACACTAGACTGCTGACATAACCCCTCACACTAGACGACTGACATAAACCCTCACACTAGACTACTGACATAACCCCTCACACTAGACTACTGACATAACCCCTCACACTAGACTACTGACATAACCCCTCACACTGGACTACTAACATAACCCCTCACACTAGACTACTGTTATAACCCCTCACACTAGACTGCTGACATAACCCCTCACACTAGACTACTGACATAACCCCTCACACTAGACTACTGACATTACCCCTCACACTAGACTACTGACATAACCCCTCACACTAGACTACTGTTATAACCCCTCACACTAGACTACTGTCATAACTCCTCACACTAGACTACTGATATAACCCCTCCCACTAGACTACTGTTATAACCCCTCACACTAGACTACTGACATAACCCCTCACACTAGACTACTGATATAACCCCTCACACTAGACTACTGATATAACCCCTCACACTAGACTACTGACATAACCCCTCACACTAGACTACTGTTATAACCCCTCACACTAGACTACTGCCATAACCCCTCCCACTAGACTACTGATATAACCCCTCCCACTAGACTACTGTTATAACCCCTCACACTACACTACTGACATAACCCCTCACACTAGACTACTGATATAACCCCTCACACTAGACTACTGATATAACCCCTCACACTAGACTACTGACATAACCCCTCACACTAGACTACTGTTATAACCCCTCACACTAGACTACTGCCATAACCCCTCCCACTAGACTACTGATATAACCCCTCACACTAGACTACTGTTATAACCCCTCACACTAGACTACTGACATAACCCCTCACACTAGACTACTAACATAACCCCTCACACTAGACTACTGATATAACCCCTCACACTAGACTACTGACATTACCCCTCACACTAGACTACTGTTATAACCCCTCACACTAGACTACTGACATAACCCCTCACACTAGACTACTGATATAACCCCTCACACTAGACTACTGCAACATCGTTTCCCCTGCCATAGCCCCTCACACTAGACTACTGCAACACCGTTTCCAATACCAAGCTCTGTCAGGTTGGATGGGGTTGTGTTGCTGCAAAGCTGTTTTCAGGTCTCTACTGAGATGTTCGATCGGGCTCTGGCTGGGCCACTCAAGGACATTCAGAGAGTTGTCCTGAAGCCACTTGTAATGGGAATATTCATGTTTGTGATTTTCTTAAAACTAATTTCTGTTCTATTCATGTGATGTTCTTTAAACCAATTGCTGTGTTCATTCAAGTGGCTGACTGAACGAATTCTCACTATCAGTAAATGCAATTTGCCAGTATGCCAAGACCTTGTTTTGAGAACAAAAGATATCTCACTTTCAAGGTCTCAGCTTAGAGAGAAGAAGCCTTGTGAGTTATTGGACTGTCACATGTTATGAACCAGTATTGGTCAGTCACATGAATGAAACAGTGAGGTAATCATTAATTAATTATGCTAAATCATGCACATATAACTGGTTTGTATAGCCGTATAGACTGCCCAAGCAGAGCTCCTGATTGACATGTGCATTACATTGGTGGGAACCTCTCCGGCACGCTGACAATAAACAAATATTCGTATTAAGATTTCCTTCGAGTGTCCCTGTGTAAGAATTTCCACAACACATGCCTGAGTTGTCTTAGCTGTGTGCTTAGGGTCGTTGTCCTGTTGGACGGTGAACCTTTGTCACAGTCTGAGGTCCTGAGTACTCTGGAGCAGGTTTTCACCAAGGAACTCTCTGTACTTTGCTCCGTTCACCTTTCTCTCGATCCTGACTAGTCTCCCAGTCCATTACTATACCAACCCAACTCCTGATACTATAACCTACCATTATTATACTAACCCAACTCCTGATACTATAGCCTACCATTGCTAAACCAATCCAACTCCTGATACTATAGCCTACCATTACTATACCAACCCAACTCAATTTGTTGGCACAATCATGTATCCCAGTGGTTTTCAAACTTTTTGACAGGCAAATTCCAAAAAATGGTGGGGCATATCTTGCAACCCCATGCGCACGCAAGCACACACGTGAACATGAGCCCACAATCCTTGTGCAAATGTAGCCTGTCATTACAGGATATATCATGTTGTTTCTCTGGAGTCCACAACAAGCAGAATAATAAGGTTCAGAATTGGTTGGAAAGTACATCCTGTTTGCACCACACCATCATGTTGGAAGGAAGCATGCCTGCAGAGTGCACGTTGGCCAGCCTGGTAGCACTGTTCTTTCTCAAAAAACGTCATAATACATTCGCCAGAATATGTTTTCATCACATTTTTTTTAAGGCAACACAATGTTACAGCGGCCTATCTTTGGACTTATAGCCAGTAGCCACACACTGGTGGACTTGCCATTAATTAAGCAGATGGGGCAATTGCCTCAGTTTTCACACAATAAAGGGGCCTCATGAGCTGGGCATGAACAAATTATATACAGTGCCTTGCGAAAGTATTCGGCCCCCTTGAACTTTGCGACCTTTTGCGCACCCCCACAACATGATGCTGCCACCCCCATGCTTCACGGTTGGGATGGTGTTCTTTGGCTTGTAAGCCTCCCCCTTTTCCCTCCAAACATAACGATGGTCATTATGGCCAAACAGTTCTATTTTTGTTTCATCAGACCAGAGGACATTTCTCCAAAAAGTACGTTCTTTGTCCCCATGTGCAGTTGCAAACTGTATTCTGGCATTTTTATGGTGATTTTGGAGCAGTGGCATCTTCCTTGATGAGCGGCCTTTCAGGTTATGTCGATATAAGACTCGTTTTACTGTGGATAAAGATACTTCTGTACCTGTTTCCTCCAGAATCTTCACAAGGTCCATTGCTGTTGTTCTGGGATTGATTTGCACTTTTCGCACCACAGAACGCGTCTCCTTTCTGAGCGGTTGGACGGCTGTGTGGTCCCATGTTGTTTATACTTGCGTACTATTGTTTGTACAGATGATTGTGGTACCTTCAGGCATTTGGAAATTGCTCCCAAGGATGAATAAGACTTGCGGATGTCTAAAAAATATTCTGAGGTCTTGGCTGATTTCTTTTGATTTTCCGATGATGTCAAGCAAAGAGGCACTGAGTTTGAAGGTAGGGCTTGATATACATCCACAGGTACACCTCCAATTGACTCAAATTATGTCAATTAGCCTATCAGAAGCTTCTAAAGCCATGACATAATTTCCTGGAATTTTCCAAGCTGTTTAAAGGCAGGGTCAATTTAGTGTATGTAAACTTCTGTCCCACTGAAATTGTGATACAGTGAATTTTACATGAAATAATCTGTCTGTAAACAATTGTTGGAAAAATTACTTGTGCCATGCACAAGGTAGATGTCCTAGCCGACTTGCCAAAACTATAGTTTGTTAACAAGAAATTTGTGTAGTGGTTGAAAAACGAGTTATAATGACTCCAACCTAAGTGTACCTAGTTTCTCAAACTAGACACTCTAATGTACTTGTCCTCTCGCTCAGTTGTACACCGGGGCCTCCCACTCCTCTTTCTATTATTACTAGAGCCAGTATGCACTGTTCTGTGAAGGGAGTAGTACACAGCATTGAACGAGATCTTCAGTTTCTTGGCAATTTTTCGCATGGAACAGCATTTTTTTCACAGAACAAGAATAGGCTGACGACTTTCAGAAGAACGTTCTTTGTTTCTGGACATTTTGAGCCTGTAATCGAGCCCACAAATGCTGATGCTCCAGATACAACTAGTCTAATGATGGCCAGTTTTATTGCTTCTTTAAATCAGAACAAAAGTTTTCAGCTGTGCTAACATAATTTCAAAAGGGTTTCTAATGATCAATTAGCCTTTAATAAATTATAAACTTGGATTAGCTGACACATCGTGCCATTGGATTGGGCCTCTGTAAGCCTATGTCGGTATTCCATAAAAAATGTGCCGTGCCCAGCTACAATAGTCATTTACAACATTAACAATGTCTAGACTGTATTTCTGACCAATTTGAAGGGTCTTAGCTACAACATGAATGGTTGTTTTGTTAGATAAGATCCTTCTTTATTTCCCAAAAAGTCAGTTTAGTTTGCGCCATCGATTTCAGTAATCCACTCATTCAACATGTAGACAAAGGAGTCCAAAAAGCTACCACTAAACTTCGTCCAAACAAGTCAAACAACGTTTCTATTTAATCCTCAGGTACTCTAAAATGTAAATAAACTATAATATTTCCTACGGAAAGTAGTATTTTCAGAAAAGGAAAGGAAAGGAAAATTCGTAAGCGCGCGCCCTCCCTCGCAGGCCGAAAGACTGATTTTGTCCAGGTGGTCTCCTAACAAAAACGTCAAATACTTGTTCGTTTTTCATAAAATAAGCCTGAAACATAAAGACTGTTGACATCCAGTGGAAGCCATAGGAATTGCAATCTGGAAGACGGATTTACATCGAAACAATAGGTTTCCATAATAAGAGCCTGGGACCTCAAAAAAATAAATTCTGGTTGGATTCTCTTCAGATTTTTACCTGCCATATTTATTCTGTTATTGTCTCAGACATTATTTTAACAATTTTAAAAACTTCACAGTGTTTTCTATCCAATGCTATCAATATGTATGCATATCCTGGCTTCTGAGCTTGAGTAACAGGCAGTTTACTTTGGGCATGTCAGTCAGGCGGAAATTCAGGAAACTAGACCCTATCCCTTAATAGACAAAACATGTGCTTTCTTTCAAAAACAAGGACATTTCTAAGTGATCACAAACTTTTGGTAGTGTATATAAAAACATTTTCCTTAATGTGAGAATAGTTTGTATCCATGATAAACATCCCTTTTTCTGTATTTCTCTATTTTTCCCACCCCCGTCTCCAGCTCTGTGTAATAAGCCGTCATATCTTATCAGTCCACTAGGGACCTTTGTCTCATGTAAGTGTGTATGTGTATTCTGGGTTATTATTTAGTTAGTAAATAAATAGTTAAACCAATTTGTGGAGTACTGAATATGGTGCTGAAAGGGACAGCGACAGGATCGCTCAATGATGTTAAATATGATCAACCAACTTGTGGTCCTGTAGGATAGCTCTGCCATTCGGCCAGTTCTGGAACAAACAACAATCATTTGCAATATAGCCTAATAGGTCTGTGACTACGTGATATAGTTATTCGTAGGCTATGGCCTTGTGTAAATACAAATACACATAGCTTAGGATGTTGAGGGCCAAGGGTTAATAACATTGCACTGTTTGCGAGGAGAGTTTTAGTTGTGAGGTATTTCATTGTATTGTGTAGCTTACACTGCGCTGTATCATAAATAAACGTTGATAAGCTTGAATACATGGTCATAATATAGGAGAGCCCTACTACAGAGTAAAAGAAAATAGAGGTGAACTATCAATTCAATGATAATTAAACATGCTATCAAATAAATTGACCAAGTTGTAAACATGAATCATTACTACATAGAAGTGCAGGAAATTCGTTTTAAAACAGTCAATCATATGTTGGTGTGGTGTATTCATGCATCTCAATAAACTATAACCTAAATGCATTATTACCTCCCAACTTGGCCCAATTCACATTTCCAATTTCCCACCCTGACATACCAAGCTAGAACGGGCCCTGCGGCATCTCAACCAATAGCCAATATAGGCTAAATATCCCAAACAGGGCTGCAGGAACTTCCAGAGAGGGTCAGGCTCCTGGGTTTTGGGTGTCCTCGGCAGAACGGTGTTGCCATAACCAAGAGGTTACATATCGTTCTGGGTTCCACTGCGCAAGAGGGGGTCTGTTGAGTTTTATGAACATCAAGGCAGACAAACGGTGAACTTGGATCCTAGATCTCGTTGGTGTGACAAGGTGCTTGTGGCTAACCCCATCTCACACTCTGCCGAGCTGCAGGACATTAGATATGTATGTTCAACGTTCTGATTGGTCAGAGTGGTCAAGCCTCCGACAGTCCTCTGCAGTGCAGACACGTAGCCTACAGTTGTTCATTCTGGTCACCATCACAGAGAAGACAGGAAAGAAACCACCTCTAGGCTGCTATACATATTTTATTAGGCTTGTCATTCTATCATCTTTCATGGAATTTTAGTGGTAATTAAATGTATTTTATTTAGAATTTATCAGAATAAAATGACCAGAAATAGTTTTACCAGCTTAGTGTAAAATGAAAAAAGTTAGTGAGCACCGCTCCCCCACGCTCCGGCAGCACCACACCCCTGGACCTTATGCCAATTAAGATAAGCAGAGTATGGTGTTTACATGACTAATGCCATACTCTGCCTTCTGCTATAATTTGTATTTGTATGTATTATGGATCCCCATTAGCTGCTGTCAAGGCGGCAGCTACTCTTCCTGGGTACCAGCAATATAAAGGCAGTTACCATACATACATAACAGATCTCACAACATATTAAGTGTGTGCCCTCAGGCCTCTACTCTACAGTACTACCGCATATCTACAACACAAAATCCATGTGTACATGTGTGTGTATAGTGCATATGTTATCGTGTGTTTGTATGTGTTGCTTCACAGTCCCCGGTGATCCATAAGGTGTATTTTTATCTGATTCTACTGCTTACATGAGTTACTTGATGTGGAATAGAGTTCCATGTAGTCATGGCTCTGTGTAGTACTGTGGAATAGAGTTCCATGTAGTAATGGCTCTGTGTAGTACTGTGGAATAGAGTTCCATGTAGTCATGGCTCTATGTGTAACAGTACAAATTTAGACCGTCCCCTCGCCCATACCCGGGCGCGAACCAGGGACCTTCTGCACACATCAACAGTCACCCTCGAAGCATCGTTACCCATCGCTCCACAAAAGCCGCGGCCCTTGCAGAGCAAGGGGAACTACTACTTCAAGGTCTCAGAGCAAGTGACGTCACTGATTGAAACGCTATTTAGCGCCCACGCTAACTAAGCTAGCCGTTTCACATCCGTTACATATGTAGTACTGTGGAATAGAGTTCCATGTAGTCATGGCTCTGTGTAGTACTGTGGAATAGAGTTCCATGTAGTCATGGCTCTGTGTAGTACTGTGGAATAGAGTTTCATGTAGTCATGGCTCTATGTAGTACTGTGTGCCTCCCATAGTCTGTTCTGAACTTGGGGACTGTGAAGAGACCTCTGGTGGCATGTCTTGTGGGGTATGCATGGGTGTCGTCGCATGGGTGTCATCACGAAGTCAATCTCCCCTCCACTTTGAGCCATGAGAGATTGAATTGCACATTACTATTGTTAGCTCTCTGTGTACGTCCAAGGGCCGTGTTGCCTTGTTCTGAGCCAATTGCAATTTTCCTAATTTTCCCTTTTTGTGACACCTGACCACACGACTGAACATTAGTCCAGGTGCGACAAAACTAATAGGACCTGCCTTGTTGATTATGCTGTTAAGAATGTACAGCAGCGCTTTATTATATATATATATATATATATATATATATTATAGACAGACTTCTCCCCATCTTAGCTACTGTTGAATCAACATGTTTTGACCATGGCAGTTTAAAATACAGCATTACTCCAAGAAGTTCAGTCTCCCCAACTTGCTCAATTTACACATTATTAATAAGAAGATTTAGTAGGGTTTGGTGAATGATTTCTTGTCCCAAATTCAATGCATTTATTTCATGCCACCCATTCTGAAATTAACTGCAAGTCTTTGGTAAGTGTTGCAGTCATTTCAGTCACTGTAGTAGCTGACATGTATAGTGTTGAGTCATCCGCATACATACCCGCACTGGCTTTACTCAAAGCCAGTGGCATGTCATTAGTAAAGATTGAAAAAAGTAAGGGGCGTAGACAGGTGCCCTGGGGAATTCCTGATTCTACCTGGATTATGTTGGAGGCTTCCATTAAATAACACCCTTTGTGTTCTGTTAGACAGGTAACTCTTTATCCACATTATAGCAGGGGATGTAAAGCCATAACACGTGTTTTTCCAGCGTCAGACTATGATCCATAATGTCAAAGGTCGCACTGAAGTCTAACAAAACAGCCCCCACAATATTTTTATCATCAATTTCTCTCAGCCAATCATCAGTCATTTGTGTAAGTGCTATGAATGTTGAATGTCCTTCCCTTATAAGCATGCAGAAAGTCTGTAAAATAGTTTTGTATCTGGTCAAACACATTTTTTTCCAAAAGTTTTCCTAGGGGTTAGTAACACGCTGATTGGTTGGCTATTACTTTTGCTTTCCTCCAGGCCTGAGGGAACACACTTTCTAATAGGCTTAAATTGAAGATATGGCAAATGGGAGTTGCAATATCGTTTGCTAAGATCCTCAGTAATTTGCCATCCAAGTTGTCAGACCCTGGTGGCTTGTCATTGTTCATAGACAACAATACTTTTTTTTTTACCTCTTCCACACTTACTTTAAGGAATTAAAAATTACAATGCTTATCTTTCATAATTTGGTCGGATATACTTGGAAATGTAGTTTCAGTGTTTGCTGCTGGCATCTCCTGCCTAAGTTTGGTAATCTTGCCAATGAAAAAAGTCATTAAAGTAGTTGGCAACATCAGTGGCTTTTGGGGTGTATGAGCCATCTGATTCAATGAATGATGGAGCAGAGTTTTTTTTCCCAAAAATTACATTTTTAAATCCACAGCTTTTTACTCTCTTTCTTTATGTCATTTTACATTTTGTTCATAGTGTAGTTTCTTCTTCTTTTTTTATTCAGTTCAGTCACATGATTTCTCAATTTGCAGTCCGTTTGCCAATTGGTTGTACAGCCAGACCTAGTTTTCCATCTCTTTTTGTCCCATCCCTTTCAACCATACAATTCCTCATCAATCCACAGGGATCGAACCGTTTTTACAGTCATTTCCTTATTAATAGGTGCATGCTTATTAGAAACTGGAATAAGCAATTTCATAAATGTGTCAAGTGCAGCGTCTGGTTGCTCCTCATTAAACACCACAGATTAACAAATATTCTTTACATCATCAACATAGGAATCACTACAAAATGTATTGTATTACCTCTTAAACTCTATATTAGGTACAGCCTTTGGAACTTTGGATTTCCTAGATATGGCTACTATATTGTGATCACTACATCCAATGGATTTGGATACTGCTTTAAAACACATTTATGAAGCATTATTAAAGATATGATCATTGATGATTTCATTACAGTGCTGTTTGTAACTACCCTGGTAGGTTGATTGATAACATAAACCAGGTTTAAGGCACTAGTTACAGTTTGAAGCTTTCTCTTCAGTGGACAGCCTGATGAAAGCCAGTCAATATTTAAATCACACAGAAAGTATACCTCTCCATTGATATCTCATACATTATCAAGCATTTCACACATATTATCCAGATACTGACTGTTAACACTTGGTGGTCTATAGTAGCTTCCCACCAAAATGGGCTATAGATGAGGTAGATGAACCTGTAGCCATATTACTTCAACAGTATTTAACATGAGATCCTCTCTAATCTTTACAGGGATGTGGTTCTGAATATAAACAGCTACACCTCCACCATTGGCATTTCTGTCTTTTCTGTAGATGTTATAACCTTGTATTTCTACCACTGTATCGTCAAATGTATAATCTAAGTGAGTTTCAGACATCGTCAGAATATGAATGTCATCTGTTACTAGCAAATTATTGATTTCATGAACCTTGTTTCTTAAGCTACTTATGATAACTTGGGCTAGTTTTAATTTAGTTTTAACACTTTTCTACAGTGCCTTGCGAAAGTAAATTTCTGTCTCGCGATGTGCAAAACTGATAGAGACATACCCCAAGCGACTTACAGCTGTAATCGCAGCAAAAGGTGGCGCTACAAAGTATTAACTTAAGGGGGCTGAATAATTTTGCACGCCCAATTTTTCAGTTTTTTATTTGTTAAAAAAAGTTTGAAATATCCAAAAAATGTCGTTCCACTTCATGATTGTGTCCCACTTGTTGTTGATTCTTCACAAAAAAAATACAGTTTTATATCTTTATGTTTGAAGCCTGAAATGTGGCAAAAGTTCAAGGGGGCCGAATACTTTCGCAAGGCACTGTAGGATGCTTGATTATTTTTCTTGCCTTACTGGGAAGCTTAGCAGAGGTAAACATTTTTATTAGTGCAGGGTGAGCTGCACACAGTGGACTTCCCACTGTGGTCTTCCCACACCACCTCAGTACTAACATTATAACTCTGGTTCATAGGCATGCGATTACTGCATACAATAGCTGTAGAATCAGCAGAGGCATTTTGGGAAGTAAGATGGACATACAGTACCATTCAAATCTTTGGACACACCTACTCATTCAAGGGTTTTTCCTTAGTTGTACTATTTTCTACATTGTAGAATAATAGTGAAGACATCAAAACTATGAAATAACACGTGTGTAATCATCTAATAACCAAAATAAAGTGTTAAAAAAATCAAAATATATTTGAGGTTCTTCAAATTAGCCACCCTTTGCCTTAATGACAGCTTTGCACATTCCTGGTATTCTCTCAACCAACTTCATGAGCTAGTCACCTGGAATGCATTTAAATTAAAATGTGTGTCTTGTTAAATGTTCATTTGTGGAATTGCTTTCCTTCTTAATGAGTTTGAATCAATCAGTTCTGTTGTCACAAGGTAAGGGTGGTATACAGAAGATAGCCCTATTTGGTAAAATACCAAGTCCTGATTACGGCAAGAACAGCTCAGACAAGCAAAGAGAAACGACAGTCCATCATTACTTTAAGACATGAAGGTCAGACAATCCAGAAAATGTCAAGAACTTTGAAAGTTTCTTAAAGTGCAGTCGACCACAACTCTTTTTGAATCCTACATGATTCCATATGAGTTATTTCACAGTTGTTATGTCTTCCTATTTATTCTACAATGTAGAAAATAGTAAAAATAAAGATAAACCCCAGAATGAGTAGGTGTGTACAAACATTTGACTGGTGCTGTATAGGTTATTTACAATGTAATCAGTTAAATATCACATTATTAGTGTGCATGTAAACTTACTGCGTTATCCTTAATAACCCCAAATAACTACTGGTTTTCTGGTGTATTAGGAAATCTAAGCACACAGTAGATATGTGTTGTTGGATCAATTAGACCATGCCCATTCCGATTGTATCTTTAAAATATATATATATATTTCTTGCTATACCCTTCTGGTCTAGCCTTTCGACTTGAAGACCAGGTTCTGGCCAGTGGATATAGAAAAATATATTATTAAACACGTCTGCTATGTGGTCCAGGATGAAACATTTCCTCTTTGGCCTGCACTTGTATTAATATGTATTATCAGTGATATTTCAATGGCATTCTCCAGAGTGAAACACAAATGTTCCAGTACATAACTATAACTCAGTTCTGTCGGTGGTGGCAGCCCTTTGAATGTGTGTGTGTGTGTGTGTGTGTGTGCGTGTGTCTGCGTGTGTGTGTGCGTGTGTGTGTGTGTGTGTCTGTGTGTGTGTGATGTGTCAATACAAGCCTATTCCAAGTATACAAAGGGGTGCAGAGATGTACGTTAGTGGTGATACTTTACCAAATATGGCTTAGAATGAAGACGTCGCAAGGAAGCCTTCTTCCTGAGCAAGGCAGTTAACCCACTGTTCCCCGGGCGCTGAAGACGTGGATGTCGATTAAGGCAACCTCCTGCACCTCTCTGATTCAGAGGGGTTGGGATACATGCGGAAGACTAGTGGTTAGAGGGTTGGGCCGGTATGCAAAAATGTTGCTGGATAGAATCACCGAGATGACAAGGTAAAAATCTGTCGTTCTGCCCCTGAACAAGGCAGTTAACACACTGTTCCCCGGTAGGCCGTCATTGTAAATAAGAACTTGTTCTTAACTGACTTGCCTAGTTAAATAAATGTTCAATTAAAAAATAATAATAATAATAACTCAGTTGAAGACATTCAGTTGTACAACTGACTAGGTATCCCTCTTTCCCTTCCCATATTAAATCTATTATCACAGTTCCAGTCTGTGGAAAGGGTGGTTGCTAAGCTCCCCCCAATCCCTCCTGCCTAGCAACCAGCCAGACGACTGCTTCAGACCTCAAACAAAGTTGTTTTTCTCCTAAGCTCCTCAGATGTCGATTTGGGCTCAGAACGCTCATAAAATCACCCAAAATATACACCAATTACCGTGTGTGGGGAAAATCTGCAACATTCTGCCAAATCTTACGCCTCTCCCATAGACACCAATGCAATAGCAGCTGGATCTGGTCTACTTTATTCTTCCTCTCAACCCTGCCTGCCCTGCCCAAACCAGAAAAAAACAAGCCTATGAGATGTCTAACTTTCTATACCCTGTCTGATTTTACCTTGACACTTCCGGGTTGATCCTTTTATCTCAGCAAAAAGCACATTGAATTGTGTTCATGAATTGCATCGTGCTGAGAGCAACAGATCATTCAGCTAAGAGAGCATTTTAATTGATGCCTTTGGTCCCTGTGCTCTAAAATGACGTTTCACAGTCCGTCAAAACGTAAATTGGGTCTACTAAAAATAAACGCCCTTCACGTCTAATATAAAACAGCCTCAAATTTTGACACTCTTTATGATTCTATTAAGTGGAAAAATGCTTGATGGCTATACCTTTTCAGAGGCTAAAGCCATGAATTATTCAAGGTTCACCTTGCGGTACTAAAGCAATGTGGTCGCATAATAGAACTGCAAATGTTACCGCAGTAAAATTGGTAAATTATTATTTGGGCCAATTGAAATAGGACTGAATTATACCTGTCTGTAAATTAGATGTAAATACTGGACCACGGAAGAGTACAATAATTATGTTTTATTTCACACGAGTGTAGCCACAGTGTAGCAATAATCAATTGTAGAGTCGGGCCTGTGTTACTGGGCTTGGTTTGTTGATGTCTGCCAAATAACAAACCAAAGTAATAGATGATTTAATACCGCTCAAATCAAATCAAACTTTATTTGTCACATGCGCCGAGTACAACAAGTGTAGACCTTACCGTGAAATGCTTACTTGGTTATGGGCTTGTAAGCAAGCATTTCACTGTCAGGTCTACACTTGTATTCGGCCCATGTGACAAATAAAGTTTGATTTGATTTGAATGGTAGATTGATGGTAGATTGATTTGGTGCGTGAAGTTTGAAAGTGTAAGTAGGCTTTTGTGAGACAGAATCAAAGTACCCTATAACTAGCTAATTATTTTGTAAGGCGTGCGTACTGGCGGTAGAGAAGTCAGGGGCAGGAGAGCAAGACTGTGTTCCAACGGTACAGTTTAATGATAAATATCACCGTGAACAAAACACGACAATCATAATGGGACAAAACCCCAGACATAACGTGCACAAGCACTTACAAAAACAGTACCGGACAAGGACATGTGGGGAACAGAGGGTAAAATACACAACATGTAATTGATGGAATTGAAAGCAAGTGTGTGAGAAGACAAGACAAAACAAATGGAAAATGAAAGATGGATCGGCGATGGCTAGAAGACCGGTGACGTCGACCCCCCGAACGTCGCCCGAACAAGGAGAGGGACCGACTTCGGAGGAAGTCGTGCACAGATTAATTGACAATGAAAGATGGTTTACTCTTAGACCAAGTCACACAGTATAAGGATTCAAAACTAAATTACGTAAATTATACTATTGTCAATGTGTGTTGTTCCTGGCCTCAAAATAATAGATTGTAAGTTATTGGCAATTTGTTACTAAGTTACTGTTAATTGGGCAGTGCAGTTCTCTCCCATTGCAGATCTGAATAAATGTTCACCTTTTCCAACTAATGTGGACTTTAAAGTATACTTCTATGCTTATTTACACAATTCCTTTAAGAGCAGAGCCAAGTTTTTGAAATCCACACTTTCGTCCCCCCCCATGTGCATATTATTGTGTTACCTTGCCAGGCATTTTGCTTTAAGATGTGCCAGAATTCAAACACCAAGTAAAGCCTCAGTCGGCAATGTTGAAGCTGTGACAAATGATTGGGCTTTGTGAGTGTCTCACCAGGGGTAATTATCAGCACCCGATAAACAATCATGTCCAAATAGGCTGCAGATTTATCTATCTGTAAACATATTAGGATTATTCACGGACATTAAATAAAGGTTAAATAAATTAAAATAAATAAAATAATCTATGATAGCTCTGAAAAACTATTCATCAAGGCCTACATTGTATCATAATACTGACAGAACCTATGTCATTACAGAAATGATTGCTGATTGACTCTTATGATGCAAATCTTTTTTTCATATGGTGTCCATATTAGCACAGTCACTGCAGTTACAGTACAAGACACTTTAAAAGAGAGGAACTTGCTGTACAACAGAATCACTGTGGTCCGTATGTACAGTATTGGGATTCAGTAGCATGGAGGTCGATTCAGTTGTGTAAGCTGATGGAAAGCGTGCGTTAATCCCACCTATTGTGGTCCCTCTAATTAGTTTCCCCATCTCTGCAGAGATAACACTGTTTGCAAAAAACACTGTATGGGCTTCCATAGCGGCTCTGTCCTTACAGCAAACTGGGTTTATGGCGCTGATGAAATGGTCAGTGGCCATTCTCATTCACGCAAAGAATCACGGGTCATGGCCTCTCTCCATAGCTGCCTCCCCAGTCACAAAACAAGCCATACTAAATTAGCTTAATTTATACTGAGACATATGATGTAATTATGTCTTATCAGGCATTCTATTTTCCAAAAAGTAATATTAATTTAATTTTAAGCACACATCCAGTGCCTAGGGTTTTCATAATTGCATTTATCTGGGTGCAAATCTATTTTCTCCTCCAGACACAACATAGTGGGCTAATCCCCACCGTAAAACAGGTAATTACCATTAATTAGCCATTTGTGCGATAATTTCAATTTATACATGAATTACTGCCTCACCCGAGCCACACGTGAGTAAAACAACACATT
Organism: Oncorhynchus mykiss; assembly: GCF_013265735.2. Lineage (NCBI taxonomy): Eukaryota > Metazoa > Chordata > Actinopteri > Salmoniformes > Salmonidae > Oncorhynchus > Oncorhynchus mykiss. The sequence continues at coordinate 7,003,541 of NC_048575.1, forward strand.
AATGCATCCCTTAACTTTACGGTGGCCATTTATTCATCACAACATATTTTAATGGAACCTGGGGATGCTCTGTCATAGGCATGCCAAAGAAATGTATTAACAGGTTTTTGCATTATGATGCATTTACATGTCACTACAACATTATATGGTGGCCATATTAGCACCCCATTAACATTACATGGGGAATACTTTTAAAAAAATGCTATGCAATTGAATGTCTGGAATATATGCGATAAAGAGCTCAATGGAACTTGACCAAAACAATGGGATTGCCATGGAAACGCATGGGGAAAGATCCTGAGTCTCCTTATTGCCCCCCCCCCAGCAAAATGAGCCTATATTTAGATGTGCATTTCACACTATGTTGAGGTAAAAAAGTACAGTTAAAAAGGAATTTGACTGCCACCATCGATGTACTGTATTGTATGTTGCTAGCTATGTTAACCAGCTTATACAAATGGGAGTTAGCATTTAGCAGTCACTTCTGCTAAACCTGAAAAGGGACAACTTCTACATGTTGTGCAGCGAAAACAGCCAAATATATAATATATCTCCAAATCAGACTTTAGTAACCATACTTTAGCCTGTTACAATACACCGATCATGACGTATATGACGAATATCGACTTTGTTAGATCAGATTTGTTGAATATCTGCATTCCATTGACTCCTTTAGGGCGTATATTAGAACAATTTTAAGAATTCTAAAAGTTGTCCCAACTCTATAAATGAATTGTTCCCCGAATATACAATTACACCTCTTCATGGATGATACAAAATATCCAACGATACTGTTAAACTCTCCTGTGTTGTGAATGACGTGCGTGCATTGTGTTTCACAGGTTCCACTGTTACCTCTGCGGTGGTGGTAGTGACACCTTCATATTGTACACAAGGCAGAGAGACAAAAGTCAACAGGGTCTGGTAAACAAAAGGGGACAGAAAGTTTGGTTTCTCTCTTATCAGCTTAAATAGAGAACTACAGTGGAACACTATCTGTAGTCTTAAACAGTGGCTGAACTCACTGCTTTTTTTCCTGCTGCTCATTAAGAAAGACAACATTTGAGTAGTGGGTGTGTTATGGCATTTATTGTTGTTTTTCCCTCTTGAAGCACGGTAGCAACAACATAGCCACTTCTTCAAAATAGTCCTTATTAACGTAAGATAAATCAAGCAATTTGCAATTCATTTTTACCAAGGTTTTTGTTGCGCAATTTTACATCTAGCTAAGATATTTGGTGCAGTATTTCTTTAGTTAAACAATGTGCATGAAAACCAAGTCAGTAGACAGTATCAAGTCAGCTGCAGCTGGCTCCGCTCAGAACTGATTTATGAGAACATGTCGACAACTTCATCATCAGCAAGCTGTCAAACTATCATACATAATGCACAAGCTGCTACACAATGTTTATCATTGGCCAAAAATCACTAGCTATAGCAAGCTAAGTTCCATCGCTGTGTTTGTCAATGGATCTAGCTAGTACTAGTAGCTAGCAGGCACATTGAGCGGGCAGACCACATTAGAAAACTCATCTTATTAAGTCACTGGTGTTGTTTAGTTTGGACAACTGTCTATTTATTGAGTGTGCATCTGTCTGGCAGTGTTTCATAGAGAATCATTTGACTAAACAGGTCACAGCAGGAATAGTTTTGAATTTTAGAATATTGACAATTGGCAGTTGGGATGCAAGTGCGCATCATCTCAATTTTAATTTTACCCCAAACAGCGTTCATACTCTTGTCACGGCTTTCTTCCTGGGAAGGAGAGGCGGACCAAAACGCAGCGCGGTTATAGTTCATGGTTCTTTAATAAGAGACACTAAACGTGAACACAACTACAAAACAAGAACCGCAAAAACAGTCCTGCGTGGCACTGACACAGGAAACAATCACCCACAAAATACCCAAGGAACATGGCTGCCTAAATATGGCTCCCAATTAGAGACAACGTAAAACACCTGCCTCTGATTGAGAACCAATCCAGGCAACCATAGACTTACCTAGACACCTAAAAGAACACAACCCCATAAATCTACAAAAACCCCTAGACAAGACAAAACACATAAATCACCCATGTCACACCCTGGCCTAACCAAAATAATAAAGAAAACAAAGATAACTAAGGCCAGGGCGTGACAACTCTAGTGATCACTATCAAACAGAAACACATCAACAAGTCCCATAAAGGGCTTAGGTGCCAAGTGTTCTTTCCACATTGGTGGCGTATTATTTTCTTATGTTAACAGGTCTGAGTTGGAGGCGATGCATAATGTGTAGGTCTGTCTCACTGTCTGGAGGTTCTGCTGCTTTGATTGGATAGAGCACAATCAGTGCAGCTATTTCTCCCTGCATGACAGTTCTGTTAGTGGACAAGTGGGCATTATTGTAATCCAAATCCAACCCTCAGTGTAAATCGTGACGACCTCAGTTACATAAATCTAAAAAAAAACTCTGTTTTTGGAATATAGTTGGGGTCTTTCCACCAATTCTTTAAGAAGTGTAACTTGGTCAAAAACATTTTAACATTTTATCATAAAGAGCACATTTTAAACTTCATTAAAAAAAAAAAAACACGTTGTCACATCTCGAGGTTAAATAAAAATAAATGTTTATAGTAAGTACCTTTTAAATGCCAAATCAAGTCAAAGGGTTGACGATTTCATCGTAAATCAGCAATAGATCCCCTTGTGACAGGGGAATGCAACCTTGTGTGTAACAGGTGTAGTCATGGGAAGTAGGGTGCTGAGCGTGCTAAACAACCCATACCTGAGGTAGGAGAGAGTTCCATCTAGTCATGGCTCTATACTGTATTGTACATTGGGGACAATGAAGAGACCCCAGGTAGCATGTCTTGTGGGGTATGTATGGGTGTCTGAGCTATGTGATTGCATAGCCAGTTTGTTACTTTCAAAGACCCGTAGTGATGCAGTCAATCTCTCGTTTACTTTGATTCAGGAAGTTTTTGCGTTCAGTTTAATGTCTTGGCCAGAGGAAGCATTAGCTTTTCAGTTCTCTCAGCATTTTAACCAGCAGGTTGACATTTATTGGGATGAATCTTGTCCTGGAGGCAGAGCTGATCGTTTTCCGATAGATGGGCCAGACGCACAGTCAAATTTGTCTATATCGTTAAAAAAATTCACAAACGGTTTAAGTTTAGGGTTAGATATAAGGTTAGTAGTGTGGTTATGGTTAGGGTTAGGTTTAACATGTTATGACTTTGAGGCTAGGCCAACTAGTGACCACCCTGCAGAGATGCCTCCAGAACAAGATTAATTCCAATAAATGCCAATCTGCTTTTGCCCAGGTGATGGCGCCATGCCATCCACAGGATGCCAGTAGCAAGTTGGCACCTCTTCCTCTCTTGACTCATTGTAATTTCACAGGGTTCTGTAATGAAGAATTTCTATCCAAATAAAATGATGTATTTCCTCCTGCCGTTTCTCTTGACACAAACCCCCATAGACATACAACCATCTCAGCTCTGCAGATTATGCTGTGAAGAGACAGAAACATTAGATCGTTTATTCTGGTATTTCTGGTAACAGGTTCAGGAGTGGCTGAAAAAATCACAACATTCACCTAAAACTAACCCTACAAATAGCACTGTTGGGAGCTTTGGAAAGCCATAGTCAATCAGTTAACAGTGTAATAATACTCATAGTGAAAAATGGCATCTTTAATTTACAACCTGTGGGTACTATGAGATTAGAATGGTTCGGAATTTATGCGAGACATCACACCACAGTCGAAAGATATATATGGCACATTGAAATCTAGAGAGGGTTGATCTACGGATAGCTGGGATTGGCTGAGAGCAGCTGAGGGTTGGGGTTAGGGTGATAGGTGGGATTGGCTGAGAGTAGCTGAGGGATGGGGTTTAAACCTTCATGATCTGTAATAGTTAGGACCAAAAAAACACCATATATCATGTATACAGTACATGTCTGAGGAAATCAAACTATATAGAAGTATCATGTATGTCAAATGAATGAATAATTTTTTCCAAATAGCTGCAAGAAATAACAATGTAACACAAAGTCAATGTTGTGCTTCGAAGAGGCTGCATGGGCCAGTAAAAATAAAGAACTAAAAACCTAGACATTGATTTACAGAGATCCCATCTTTAATGAAAGTTGTCCCTTAGGGAAAAAGGAAAATAAGATCAAGTCTACCAACATGCTATTTTAGTATGACACACCACGTCCGACCAGCCCATTTAATGGTGGATAGAGGTGGTCTTTGTGTGCAGACACAGTGCTCAGGGCACACTCTGTTATCCTTGATCATGATGGTGACACAGCAAACCCTTTGTCATAGACTCCCACAAACATTACCAGTATCTATGGTGCTCAGTTACCAACATTACCAGTATATATGGTGCTCAGTCACCAACATTACATGGATCTGTGGTGCTCAGTCACCAATATTACCAGTATCTATGGTGTTCAGTCACCAATATTACCAGTGTCTATGGTGCTCAGTCACCAACATTACCAGTATCTATGGTGCTCAGTCACCAATATTACCAGGATCTATGGTGCTCAGTCACCAACAATACCAGGATCTATGGTGCTCAGTCACCAATATTACCAGTGTCTATGGTGCTCAGTCACCAACATTACCAGTATCTATGGTGCTCAGTCACCAACATTACCAGTATCTATGGTGCTCAGTCACCAACATTACCAGTATCTATGGTGCTCAGTCACCAACATTACCAGTATCTATGGTGCTCAGTCACCAACATTACCAGTATCTATGGTGCTCAGTCACCAATATTACTAGTGTCTATGGTGCTCAGTCACCAACATTACCAGTATCTATGGTGCTCAGTCACCAACATTACCAGTATCTATGGTGCTCAGTCACCAATATTACTAGTGTCTATGGTGCTCAGTCACCAACATTACCAGTATCTATGGTGCTCAGTCACCAACATTACCAGTATCTATGGTGCTCAGTCACCAACATTACCGGTATCTATGGTGCTCAGTCACCAACATTACCAGTATCTATGGTGCTCAGTCACCAACATTACCAGTATCTATGGTGCTCAGTCACCAACATTACCAGTATCTATGTTGCTCAGTCACCAACATTACCAGTATCTATGGTGCTCAGTCACCAATATTACCAGTATCTATGGTGTTCAGTCACCAATATTACCAGTGTCTATGGTGCTCAGTCACCAACATTACCAGTATCTATGGTGCTCAGTCACCAACATTACCAGTATCTATGGTGCTCAGTCACCAACATTACCATTATCTATGGTGCTCAGTCACTAATATTACTAGTGTCTATGGTGCTCAGTCACCAACATTACCTGTATCTATGGTGCTCAGTCACCAACATTACCAGTATCTATGGTGCTCAGTCACCAACATTACCAGTATCTATGGTGCTCAGTCACCAACATTACCAGCATCTATGGTGCTCAGTCACCAACATTACCAGTATCTATGGTGCTCAGTCACCAACATTACCAGTATCTATGGTGCTCAGTCACCAATATTACCAGTATCTATGGTGTTCAGTCACCAATATTACCAGTGTCTATGGTGCTCAGTCACCAACATTACCAGTATCTATGGTGCTCAGTCACCAACATTACCAGTATCTATGGTGTTCAGTCACCAATATTACCAGTGTCTATGGTGCTCAGTCACCAACATTACCAGTATCTATGGTGCTCAGTCACCAACATTACCAGTATCTATGGTGCTCAGTCACCAACATTACCATTATCTACGGTGCTCAGTCACCAATATTACTAGTGTCTATGGTGCTCAGTCACCAACATTACCAGTATCTATGGTGCTCAGTCACCAACATTACCAGTATCTATGGTGCTCAGTCACCAACATTACCAGTATCTATGGTGCTCAGTCACCAACATTACCAGTATCTATGGTGCTCAGTCACCAACATTACCAGTATCTATGATGCTCAGTCACCAACATTACCAGTATCTATGCCTAGTAGGCCTTTACATGCTCACGGCAGGTTCTGCATGGAGAGAGAGAGAGAGAGAGAGAGAGAGAGAGAGAGAGAGAGAGAGAGAGAGAGAGAGAGAGAGAGAGAGAGAGAGAGAGAGAGAGAGAGAGAGAGGAGAGAGAGAGAGATGCCAAGTATTATTGTCATTGAGCGCGCACTTATAAACGTGGCTGGATGTGAATGTCATTAATTATTGCAAACATCATTGCCCTGGAAAAGTGTTTAATTTTCAGATGCACTCTGCTTCACTCAAAGTGGCCCGTGCAGAATGTTCCGGTTGAGAAAATGGGATAGTGGCAAGAAACCAACGCGGGACACGTCCCTTTAAGTACCGTTCGCTGCCCCACACTGACTATTGCTTAGATAGTGCTGATCATCAACAACAGCAACAGTATAGTAAATAACTGGATTTAGCCTGATTTAATGTAACTTTGATTGTTTATTGTCAAGGCAGAACAGCCGGAGTAGAGCTTGAACCACTGACCTTGTGGTTACAAGGAAAGCACTTCTCTGGCGGGTTCCCTCTCATTCACTACATTGGTGGCAGCAATGTGATAATCTCTCAGGACTACACTCTTATAAAAAAGGTGCTATTTAGAACCAAAAAAATGTTTCTTCAGTGTCCCCTTTGGGAGAACCCTTTTATGAACCCTTTCGGGTTCTGTGTAGAACCCTTTCCACAGAGGGTTCCACCTGGAACCAAAAAGGTTTCTTCTATAGGGACAGCCACAGAACCCTTTTGGAACCCTTTTTTCTAAGAGTGTACAATGCATGTGTGCCCTTGTCTGTACTGAGGCTTGTGTGCTGGCCTGTTTGTCAGGATATAAGGAATAGTGGGGCCTCTTTGGATGTAAGTGAACTACAGCCTCTGCCAAGAGGTCCAAATCTTAATAGGGACAGGCGTCCTGTCAACGGGACAGTTGTAAATCATGCAGCACCTTGTGTCACGATCGCAGATTTTAGAGAAACAACAAATGTCGGTACATATAAGTGTCTTATATTGGCTGAAAGCTTAAATTCTTGTTAACATAACTGTCCAATTTACATGAGCTATTACTGCGAAAAAATGCCATGCTATTTTTTGAGGAGAGCTCCTAACAGCAAAACACGCATTTTGGTCCTCCTCTCTTTCACCAGAAGAAAACCGTAACAATCACGTTTGTATTTATTCTTCTGAGATCCAAGAACGTAACCAGACTTCACTATATCATTAGAGGTGTAGTATATCCTATAGGACACCATATTTGGTCAGGGAGAAACGCCTTCATGACACGCCAATGACGCGGGCGATCTTCACTTGATCGACTGTAAAGCACTTCTCGGGGTCGAACAAAGCTAGCTAGATAGCTAATGAGCTGGGCTTTACCTTCATGACACGCCAATGACGCGGGCGATCTTCACTTGATCGACTGTAAAGCACTTCTCGGGGTCGAACAAAGCTAGCTAGATAGCTAATGAGCTGGGCTTTACCGGAAACCCGTACCTGTTGCAAAATGTAGCTGCTAACCTTGTGCGACAGCAAGCCTTTTCCTTTTGGACAAAATTATAAGAATATATGAAGTTAAGAAAACTGGTTGTTTTGCAAATGTTGAACTTATAATATGGCTACTAATACTGGAAAAGCTGAATCAAAGTCCAAGTGTATAGATTTGAGGATATTCTTGCAGAAAAATATAATGTGAATGTAAATGTCTCCTTCACGATTTGCCCAAATGTACCTGGGTGACTTCACACTAAATGTCATGTAGTTTCCTCATACTTTAAGTTATCCGTCTGAACCTTTGCACATAAACCTCTGCCATCTTGTGGACAGCATCGGAATTACAACCAGAGTGATGGCTGGAACAGGGACCTTTCTGTTGCATTTCAAAGATGGTGGTAGAAGAAAAAAAACTGTTGTTTTTTTTCTCTGTATTTTCTTCTACCAGATCTATTGTGTTATATTCTCCTACATTCAATTCACATTTCCACAAACTTCAAAGTGTTTCCATTCAAATGGCACCAATAATATGTATTTCCTTGCTTCAGGGCCTGAGATACAGGCAGTTAGATTTGGGTATGTCATGTTAGGCAAAAATTGAAAAAATGGTGCTATCCCTAGAAGTTTTTAATGGCATAGGAAGTAGCCTTTTGTGATTGACCTGTACTTGCAGGATATCTGGTTCAAACCCTGTCTCAGCTGTCTCCCCCTCAATGGCTACAATATTGTTTTATAGCCTCTGTACCAGTGGGTCTGATCTCTGCCTGTTTCAGAGGTCTGACTGCATAGCTATTAATAAACATGATCAGGGCCTGCTCCAAACTTAAGCGACATAAGCGATCGCTTAGGGCACCCAGCCACTTACAAAAAAATTGTCTGGGTCTAGTTAGAATAGGTGCAAGTTCGAAAATTGGTTGTGCATCAGCAGTTTTTTGACAGTCACTCAATTAGCCACATCAGCTAACAATTTTTTAGATTGGTGAGTTAGTCTATTCAGCTATCTAAACTTGTAGTAATCATGGCTGAATACTGAACAAGCACACAGGGCAAGTGCCTGCCCGTTGATGTTGTTAATCACTCTCACTCAGAAATCATTAACATGATATGTCATGGCAACATTTTTAGACTTGCAGGAAATTAGCTTTAAAACGGCAACAAAAAAAAAGACGGGGAGGGGGGGGGGGGCCCAACAAAATCTTGCTTAGGGCCCTCAAAAGGCTAGAGCCGACCCTCAATGAGATGGACACACCTACATTCCATATGTACATTCTTCATGCCACATACCACTTCAGAATCAGATACCATTTTGATGTGGTTTTGAGTGACAACCCACCCAGTTTCTTGAATGATTTGGCTTGTTTTGGTTGCTGAGAAAAGTGAGCAGGTATTTTGCTCTCCTCACACAAATCTCTCACACAAATCTTGTCATGAATGCTAAAATTATTACTAGCTTTCAAAATCGTCTGTAGGCTACTCCCGCTGCTATGCCTGATAATGACTTTACTATATTACATATTTTTAAGTCTAGACTAGAGCAATTTGAAAGAATGTGGAAAACGGGCTTTGCAAAAGTGTAGAGGTGTGTACACCAAGCACACAATAGGGGAACTGCACACTGACGTTGCATGAACAGCCACGTACTGCACCGAGGGTAGAGAACAGAGGCGATTATTTTACAACACCTTGAGCGCGCAGTCACCAGTCTCTCTCTCTCTCTCTCTGCAAAGCTGACAACTTCAGGAGCCTTGCTATTGTTCCAGCATGTTTTATATTCGCCATTCTGTGTCCAAGCATATCGGCCTGGCAAGAGTTTAATTTGCTGAGCAGTTTTGGAAGATCGTTTTTTATTTCTCTCTCGGCTGATGTGACATTATCCGTCTGTAATGATGTGGACCTCTCAGGACTTTATTGGATTCGTTGTAATGTCTAGTTTATGTATACAATTTGGATTCTGCTTTGAAGGTAAGCTGAGACATAACGCTAATTCAACACTTCTATCAATTCCAATCTCTCTGGGCTTCTTCTGGGTTTAAAACAATATAAATCGCATTTGAATTCATGTTAAAAGTGCGTATAACTTCATGCAGACATTAAATAATGAATATATTACGATTGACGTAACAAATGCAACATACTTCTGGGCTATAAGATAAATGCAGAAAAAGTACCTAGTTTTGATCCAATGTTGTCCAAATGAACAAAACGCAACTGTTGATTGCATAAAATGACACCTGGATATAATTTAGTAGTTTATAATGTTATAATAATTAGCAGAACCTAAATGTTGGACTATCAGGCACAGGTTAATGTCGTTGTAAGGATAACTTTGAAGACTGAGCGCGACATGCATTTAAAGTAACGGATACGCAGAAACAGTGTTGGAATGGCGTAGAGCGGGCAGTAGTTCTTTTTTCAGCGTCATGGACGGTTACCCTGTTGACATATCAGTGAGAGTTTTCACATGTCCTTTTGTGGTTTCTCTCTACCTTTGGATCTCATCACACGAAATCTGACAGATCTGCCTTGGTATTGCCACTGCCTCCCTAGCCTGTATCCCTTGAAAATGATCAGACAATGTTTTTTTTAAGCGCAGTGTGTGTTGCGGGGGGAAAACTGTAGGCTACATTGAAAGACAGTTATTGTGATGCTTAGAGTGTTTTCATGGATTAAACCAGTGTAACATGTTCCACACTTAAATATATATATATATATATATATATATATATATATATATATATATATATATATATATATACTATACTATACTGGTCTTATTTAAATTGCACTATGCACATTCATTTGAATTTTAGTTATTGGAGAGTGAATCTGGCAAATGTGTTGAGGTTAAATCACGTGTATCTCATATGTCCGTGCTTTGAGAAGGGGCTGATATATGCTATATGGCATTCTGTTTTGATCAAGATTATGATACCCATCGCGGTGACAGTTCTAGACACAGGAAACCCCTTAATTTCAGATTATATATTTCACTAATTTGATTAACCTACACTTCCCTTACAAAATCGCATTTCCATATGTGAAATAACTGTTTCCACGTGTTGAGCTTAAATTTAACGTGAAACCATACTTTCACATATATTAAATTAAACCACCTTTTCACATTTGAGGGAAAAATAAAAACGTGTTCATCTCATGTGAATTACAGATGCACATGTGAAATTTGCAGTTCCGCGTGTTAAAAAGGTTCACATGAAACTCGGTTATGCAGTTTCACATGTGAAAATCAATCACATTTCAAAGTAAAATTTCACATGTAAGGAAACATTTACGTGAAAATCTTAACTTTCACATGTGAAATTGTGGTGGTGAAATAGTGTTATTCTCCTCACACGTGACATGTTGCAGTAGCAATGGTTTCAACATATGGAATTGCAAATTCTGTAATGCCATTCTGTAAAAAGGTCACTTAGCCTACCTGAGTATAATAATTAAAGTGCATTGAAAAATATAATTTCTTACGGTATTTCTGAGCCATCCATCTCAGAGTTTTACTGCTGCAGGTGCATGTGTCTCTTCGCCATAGGTTGGTCAGTGACCAGTGAAATGAAGCCCAGTGAAAAGAACAGAGAAGCTAGAGTTCCGTATGTCCTTATTCATCCTGTCAACATTCATCCTGTTTAACATCCTGTTCATCAGTTAACTCCAGGTAATACAATGAAAACATCCTAAATACATGATCTATACAGCTCTACTGCTGCAACAATGCCATGTCAGGACAAGTTGACTTTGAGGTTTAAAGTGTGTTTATCAATTCATCTGATTTTGCTAACTGTTACTTTGAACAAAAATCAAGACGTCAATGTTCTTGTAATGCTTTTGTATAATTTTTTGTTGTTGTAAACTGCAGCTCAATTTGAGCAAATTATGAAATTGCGATAAATCGTGATTAATCACAGGAGGAAATCCTGCCATGAATTGGACAGCATTTTTAAAAATGGTTTGACAGCCCTGGTTGACATTAAAATGTGAAAATGCACATGTGAAAGTGTAGCGGACATGAGTCGCTCATGGTCATGTGATGATGTAGCCCTGCATGCAACGTCAAAGTTTGTGTTGGCCCTTTTGGTCTAATGGTCAAGACGTCAGATTTTCCGGTGGGAGACATGGCTTCTAATCCTGCCACTTACAAAAGCATGTGAAACATAATATGAGAAATCTTGAGAAACCACGTGTCTTAGTCGTGAAAAAAATCCGTATGAAACTTCACCTGTCCAAAAACCACGTGTCTGTTTTTCCCATTTGATTTGTTCACATGTGAAACGTCAAACCTACGAAAACAACATGTCTAACTCTATATTTCCTTTCCTTTTTGAAATCTTTCACGTGTTTTTTCGCACAGGTTTTTCACGTGTTCTCTTGATCAGATTTTCTTTCATGTTTTTTGTTGTTGTTGTTGTTGTTGTTGTAAGGGTTTATTTACTCAAGTACCTTGTGTTGAAAGAAGTACCTTACGCTATGACAGGTTTGTTATATGTAGGCTGTAGTTGTGAAGAGATGGACAGACAGCGATTATACTGATTGTTTTTTCTCTATCTTTCAGGAAAGTTTACGGATATCCCCTCCAATCTAACGGTAAAAGAAGGTCAAAACATTGAAATGGCGTGCGCCTTCCAGAGCGGAACCACGTCAGTTTACTTAGAGATTCAGTGGTGGTTTATAAGAGCACCAGAAGAATCCAGCAACAGCGAGGAGGAGGATGACGAAGAGGTATGCTCTTCACTTGTTCCAAATAAAAAGGGGGGGGGAAAGCTTTTTTTTTTTTCTTCAAGGGACTTTCTCTAAAAATACGACATGTCTTGGCCCTGCACGTTGCAATCATGACTGGGTAGTGGTGCAGTTTTAGTTTAATCCCATTCCCCACAGAAACCTCAGTGAATTCTCACATGATTGGATTATCATTACCAAGAGCATAGCCTTTTAAAATCCCTAGATTATCCTGTAAAACTTACTGTAATAAACTCTGATAACAGATTGCCACAGCATTCCAGTGGAAAATAATACTGGTCTGTTTAAATCTCAGCCTGTCTTTACCAAGTTGATTTAACCCAGGGCTAATTTAAGTGACTTGCATGTGTAGTCTGAGGTATGTAGTGCCATTCTGAGAGAGTTAAGAGAACTGATAGTCATTTATCATTGTAGAACCCTCAGAGGCCATGCAGGAAAAAACTTTGCTGGACACATTCTTGCAAATTGGCTGGTTAAAGCCTGAACAGTGTTCCCGAGACCCTCCTCGACTGGCATTTGTAATGTATTTCTACACTGGATAGCTACTTATGACAGCTTTTCCTTGCAACTAATGATCAGTTACTTTGTGTTTGTGTATTACTTCGCACCCTCTATTGAAATGGCTGGTACATTTTAGGGGAGTTTGTCAGTTTGTCATCACAGACATCAAACAAGGAAATGTTTATTTTGTTAAATGCTCGTCTTCCTCGCAGTGAAACCACAGTACAGAGAGAGGGAGAGGGAGAGGGAGAGAGAGAGAGAGAGGGAGAGGGAGAGAGAGAGAGAGAGGGAGAGAGAGAGAGAGAGAGAGAGAGAGAGAGAGAGAGAGAGAGACAGAGACAGAGAGAGAGAGAGAGAGAGAGAGAGAGAGAGAGAGAGAGAGAGAGAGAGAGAGAGAGAGAGAGAGAGAGAGAGAGAGAGAGAGAGAGAGAGAGAGAGAGAGAGAGAGAGAGAGAGGCCTGTTCTTGGATATCCACATGGCTTTAAAACAGTTATTAGTTGTCCATTGTTGTCACCCATCGTACTGGCATTGCCAAGGCTTTGATCCTTTTGATCTATCACTCTTAGATGTCGGCTGAAGGAGCTATTGATGCTCACCACGCCATTGCTGCTCATATGATCTAGTTCTTTTCATGGTATTTGTTTGAAATGACAAGCAGTGGTTTTGTCCTGAGAGGAAAGGGTTTCGACAAGAAAAACAAGCCCAAGGAGTCGTGAGGAGGACTGTAAAAAGATGCTACGGGAAAAAAAGTAGAGCTGAGAAAAAGAGAGGAATAGGATCCAAAGTGAAACAGACAGGGTGCTGCAGGGTCCAGTCCATGACAACAACACAACAACTGAATCCTGCTTTAAAGGGCGGTCCACTATATATCACAGTGGCATCGCAGTGTTCGTTCTGTAGCTGTCCGTGAGATATAAAGTCCCAGTGACACTATCACGTGTAGTGGTTTCACATTGTTGGAAGCTCTCTGCTTTGTTTGACTGGGCTAAAATGGTGGTCTATCCGTCTACTCATGCTGAAGAGGGGATTCATCTCTCCTCAATGCTGGATTTATGGCTATCTGTTTAATCCACACGTCCGCAGAGTAAATCTTTACAATCCTCTTCGCTAGTAATTCTATTTGGTGTGGGATTAAGGGTTGATATAAGCAAAATGGAAAATGTGATTTCTCTCTCAAGGTAACAGTTGTGTCTTCCTGGGTCATTGAAAAAAGCCTAAACCCATTGATTGCCATTGTGTGCCACGGCCTCTCTCGACGACATGAGATGCTTTTTCTGTTTTCCTCTCTGTTAAAGACAGAGTGTGAAAGTCACAGACATACAGAACGTGTCCTTAGTGAGACCTGTCAACTTGTCAGGCGTGGATCAAAGAATGAAAACACTTATTTCCTGTTCCAGCAGGAAACACAATCCATAGCTGTACTCCATCCTCTTGCACCTGAAGCTACTATCTCCTTCACCGGCCATCGCTCCTACTGCCCTATAAGCCTTGTACCCTGTCTGGCCCTCTGTCCTACTGCCCCATGAACCTTGTACCCTGTCTGGCCCTCTGTCCTACTGCCCCATGAACCTTGTACCCTGTCTGGCCCTCTGTCCAAAAATTATTTGGACACCTGCTTGTCGAACATCTCATTCCAAAATCATGGAGTTGGTCCCCCCTTGGCTGCTTTATCAGCCTCCACACTGCTGTGAAAACTTGCTACCATTCAGCCACAAGAGCATTAGTGAGGACAGATTGTCATTGTATGCTGAAGCGTTACGATTTCCTTTCACTGGAACTAAGGGGCCTAGCCCAAACTATGAAAAATTGCCCGAGACCATTATTCCTCCTCCGTCAAACTTGATGCATTCGGGCAAGTAGTGTTCTCCAAACCCAGATTTGTCCGTCGGACTGCCAGATGGTGAGGCGCGTTTCATCACTCCAAAGAACGCATTTTCACTGCTCCAGAGTCCAATGGCGGAGAGCTTTACACCACTCCAGCCGATGCTTGGCATTGCGCATGGTGATCTTTGGCTTGTGTGCTGCTGTTTGGCCATGGAAACCCATTTCATGAAGCTCCTGACGAACAGTTCTTGTGCGGACGTTGCTTCTAGAGGCAGTTTGGAACTTGGTAGTGCGTTGCAACCGAGGACCGATGATTTTTACGAGTTATTCGCTTCAACACTCCCTTTCTGTGAGCTTGTGTGGCCTACCACTTAGCATCTGAGCCGTTGTTGCTCCTAGACATTTCCATTTCACAATAACAGCACTTACAGTTGACTGGGACAGCTCTAGCAGGGCAGACATTTTACGAACTGAATTGTTGGAAAGGTGGCATCCTATGACGGTGCCACAATGAATGTCACTGAGCATTTCATTAAGGTCATTCTACTGCCAATGTGTGTCTATGGAGATTACATGGCTGTGTGCTTGATTTTATACACCCGTCAGCAAAATGTGTGGCTGAAATAGCCGAATCCTCTAGTTTGAAGGGTTGTCCACATAATGTGGCTACATTCATAGCCAATACAATGCACAGCCTCCCATCGACTCCGGTCTCATTATGAGACAGACACACAGCTCTAATGGATAAAATGTTTCCAGGATCAAATGACCAAGATGTCAGTGGTGGGGAACATATAGTATAATAAAGTAATACATTTGGTGAGTTTTTTTTATGTTCGTCTTGTTTGAAAATGTGCTTCTTTCCACATCCCAACTCCCACTGAGAACGGGGTCATGGTCAGCAGTTATCAGTTGCGACAGTGGGAGCAATTAGGATGAAGTGCTGTGCTTTAAGGGCACATCGACAGATTTTTCACTTTGTCGGCTCGGCGATTCAAACTAGGAGCTTTCGGGTTACTGGCCCAATGCTCTAACCGCTAGGCTGCCTGCCTGGCCATAGTGCATATAGGTTCTGTCCTGCTTTCTATTCACTTGTCCTATCCACCTGCTACTTCAACATAATGTCCTGTATCTCCTGCTACTTCAACATAATGTCCTGTATCCCCTGCTACTTCAAAATAATGTCCTGTATCTCCTGCTACTTCAACATAAGCTGCGGTCATCCCCCTCTTCAAAGGGGGGGACACTCTTGACCCAAACTGCTACAGACCTATATCTATCCTACCATGCCTTTCTAAGGTCTTCGAAAGCCAAGTCAACAAACAGATTACCGACCATTTTGAATCTCACCATACCTTCTCTGCTATGCAATCTGGTTTCAGAGCTGGTCATGGGTGCACCTCAGCCACGCTCAAGGTCCTAAACGATATCTTAACCGCCATCGATAAGAAACATTACTGTGCAGCCGTATTCATTGATCTGGCCAAGGCTTTCGACTCTGTCAATCACCACATCCTCATCGGCAGACTCAACAGCCTTGGTTTCTCAAATGATTGCCTCGCCTGGTTCACCAACTACTTCTCTGATAGAGTTCAGTGTGTCAAATCTGAGGGTCTGTTGTCCGGACCTCTGGCAGTCTCTATGGGGGTGCCACAGGGTTCAATTCTTGGACCGACTCTCTTCTCTGTATACATCAATGAGGTCGCTCTTGCTGCTGGTGAGTCTCTAATCCACCTCTACGCAGACGACAACATTCTGTATACTTCCGGCCCTTCTTTGGACACTGTGTTAACAACCCTCCAGGCAAGCTTCAATGCCATACAACTCTCCTTCCGTGGCCTCCAATTGCTCTTAAATACAAGTAAAACTAAATGCATGCTCTTCAACCGATCACTACCTGCACCTACCCGCCTGTCCAACATCACTACTCTGGACGGCTCTGACTTAGAATACGTGGACAACTACAAATACTTAGGTGTCTGGTTAGACTGTAAACTCTCCTTCCAGACCCATATCAAACATCTCCAATCCAAAGTTAAATCTAGAATTGGCTTCCTATTTCGCAACAAAGCATCCTTCACTCATGCTGCCAAACATACCCTTGTAAAACTGACCATCCTACCAATCCTCGACTTTGGCGATGTAATTTACAAAATAGCCTCCAATACCCTACTCAACAAACTGGATGCAGTCTATCACAGTGCAATCCGTTTTGTCACCAAAGCCCCATATACTACCCACCATTGCGACCTGTACGCTCTCGTTGGCTGGCCCTCGCTTCATACTCGTCGCCAAACCCACTGGCTCCATGTCATCTACAAGACCCTGCTAGGTAAAGTCCCCCCTTATCTCAGCTCGCTGGTCACCATAGCATCTCCCACCTGTAGCACACACTCCAGCAGGTATATCTCTCTAGTCACCCCCAAAACCAATTCTTTCTTTGGCCGTCTCTCTTTCCAGTTCTCTGCTGCCAATGACTGGAACGAACTACAAAAATCTCTGAAACTGGAAACACTTATCTCCCTCACTAGCTTTAAGCACCAACTGTCAGAGCAGCTCACAGATTACTGCACCTGTACATAGCCCACCTATAATTTAGCCCTATCAACTACCTCTTTCCCAACTGTATTTAATTTATTTATTTATTTTGCTCCTTTGCACCCCATTATTTTTATTTCTACTTTGCACATTCTTCCATTGCAAAACTACCATTCCAGTGTTTTACTTGCTATATTGTATTTACCTTGCCACCAAGGCCTTTTTTTGCCTTTACCTCCCTTATCTCACCTCATTTGCTCACATCGTATATAGACTTGTTTATACTTTATTATTGACTGTATGTTTGTTTTACTCCATGTGTAACTCTGTGTTGTTGTATCTGTCGAACTGCTTTGCTTTATCTTGGCCAGGTCGCAATTGTAAATGAGAACTTGTTCTCAACTTGCCTACCTGGTTAAATAAAGGTAAAATAAAAAAAATAAAATAAATAATGTCCTGTATCTCCTGCTACTTCAACATAATGTCCTGTATCCCCTGCTACTTCAACATAATGTCCTGTATCCCCTGCTACTTCAACATAATGTCCTGTATCCCCTGCTACTTCAACATAATGTCCTGTATCCCATCAGCTTGTCTTTTCCCTGCTACTTCAACATAATGTCCTGTATCCCCTGCTACTTCAACATAATGTCCTGTATCCCCTTCTACTTCAACATAATGTCCTGTATCCCCTGCTACTTCAACATAATGTCCTGTATCCCCTGCTACTTCAACATAATGTCCTGTATCCCCTGCTACTTCAACATAATGTCATGTATCCCCTGCTACTTCAACATAATGTCCTGTATCCCCTGCTACTTCAACATAAAGTCCTGTATCCCCTGCTACTTCAACATAATGTCCTGTATCCCCTGCTACTTCAACATAATGTCCTGTATCCCCTGCTACTTCAACATAATGTCCTGTATCCCCTGCTACTTCAACATAATGTCCTGTATCCCCTGCTACTTCAACATAATGTCCTGTATCCCCTGCTACTTCAACATAATGTCCTGTATCCCCTGCTACTTCAACATAATGTCCTGTATCCCCTGCTACTTCAACATAATGTCCTGTATCCCCTGCTACTTCAACATAATGTCCTGTATCCCCTGCTACTTCAACATAATGTCCTGTATCTCCTGCTACTTCAACCTAATGTCCTGTATCTCATGCTACTTCAACATAATGTCCTGTATACCCTGCTACTTCAACATAATGTCCTGTATCCCCTGCTACTTCAACATAATGTCCTGTATCCCCTGCTACTTCAACCTAATGTCCTGTATCTCCTGCTACTTCAACATAATGTCCTGTATCCCCTGCTACTTCAACATAATGTCCTGTATCCCCTGCTACTTCAACATAATGTCCTGTATCCCCTGCTACTTCAACATAATGTCCTGTATCTCCTGCTACTTCAACATAATGTCCTCTATCTCCTGCTACTTCAACATAATGTCCTGTATCTCCTGCTACTTCAACCTAATGTCCTCTATCTCCTGCTACTTCAACATAATGTCCTCTATCTCCTGCTACTTCAACATAATGTCCTGTATCTCCTGCTACTTCAACCTAATGTCCTGTATCTCCTGCTACTTCAACCTAATGTCCTGTATCTCCTGCTACTTCAACATAATGTCCTGTATCCCCTGCTACTTCAACATAATGTCCTGTATCTCCTGCTACTTCAACATAATGTCCTCTATCTCCTGCTACTTCAACATAATGTCCTGTATCCCCTGCTACTTCAACCTAATGTCCTGTATCTCCTGCTACTTCAACCTAATGTCCTGTATCTCCTGCTACTTCAACATAATGTCCTGTATCCCCTGCTACTTCAACATAATGTCCTGTATCCCCTGCTACTTCAACATAATGTCCTGTATCGACCGCTACTTCAACATAATGTCCTGTATCCCCTGCTACTTCAACATAATGTCCTGTATCTCCTGCTACTTCAACCTAATGTCCTGTATCGCCTGCTACTTCAACATAATGTCCTGTATCGACCGCTACTTCAACATAATGTCCTGTATCCCCTGCTACTTCAACATAATGTCCTGTATCTCCTGCTACTTCAACCTAATGTCCTGTATCTCCTGCTACTTCAACCTAATGTCCTGTATCTCCTGCTACTTCAACATAATGCCCTGTATCTCCTGCTACTTCAACCTAATGTCCTGTATCTCCTGCTACTTCAACCTAATGTCCTGTATCCCCTGCTACTTCAACATAATGTCCTGTATTCCATCAGCTTGTCTTTTTTCCTGTTACTTCAACCTAATGGAGAGCCCTTATTGCAGTGTGTCAATAACATTACTGATTTCTCATTTGGAATGACTCAATTATTGGGCCATGAGTGACTTTGGTAGGAGTCAATTAATTTGAAGGGAAGCTTGGTAAAGAGATGGGTGAGAGAACATGGAGAAGTTATGGAGCGATAAGTTTGCAAGGGCTACTGGGAAATAACAAGAGCCACACGCTGTGGGATGGTTCTTGCTAAGTATTATCATTATTGGACCAATCAGTCAATGATGGGGGGGGGGGGGGGGGGGTATTGCAGGTAATAGTTGCAAAATGTCCTCCAAAAGATTAATTGAAACAGAGGCTTTCAACACAGAGTTCCCATTAGATACTTATCCTCATGGCTGGTGTGGTCCGGTCCCAATTGGTGTTGCGAAGCGGATGCTTTACAGATACTCTAAAAAATACTTTGCTACAACTATTGTACTGTAATCGTTTCCTCTCAGTACTTTTTTTGTTGTCAACATGACACAATTTCATCTTTCACTCAGGGCCCCTCGGGCGGGCCTTGTGAGCCACCGGGGGGGGGGGGGGGATCACAGTAACTAACTAGTGTGACAGACAGTCCAAGAGTGTGAGGATGTCTCCTGTGTAAACCTGCCATGTGTTAGGCCAGATTAATTAGACCATCTAGAGGTGCCATTGGGCAAGTTAGAGGATATAACAGCCATGTTGTTTTCAACATCCCTTCAGAGAATTCCCTGCAGAAGCTCAGCACTCATATCAATAGGTATGCTTATTGAGTGCTGTATACATTGGTTGCATGGCTCTGAGCAGTGTCCAAGGGGCTTTGGTCCAAAGACGCCAAACAGAGGTGATTTGTAGGAAGAAATATAGCGAAG
This sequence comes from Oncorhynchus mykiss, assembly GCF_013265735.2. Classification (NCBI taxonomy): domain Eukaryota; kingdom Metazoa; phylum Chordata; class Actinopteri; order Salmoniformes; family Salmonidae; genus Oncorhynchus; species Oncorhynchus mykiss. The sequence continues at coordinate 7,023,777 of NC_048575.1, forward strand.
ACAGGCTTGTAGAGTAGCACAGAGAGAGGGATGTGTTTACGGACAGATTTGGTCAGAAAGGAGAAAGACAATTCTCCAAGCACGAGGCACCTCTGACTAAACATGAGCTCGAGAAGGCGTTGTCTGGCATGCACAGCCAGCATCCTCCAATTCAATGTACTGGATCAAAACACAATCTGACTTTTTGGAAGAGATTGGGCACAGTCAGAGAATGACTAGCAATTGATCCACCAAATCAACGGGAGACGAAAGGAAGGGGGAAACATCGGCTGCAGGTGTATGTGTGTGTGTGTGTGTGTGTGTGTGTGTGTGCGTGTGCGCGCGTGCGTGCGTGCGTGTGTGTGTGTGTGTGCGTGTGTGTGTGCGTGTGTGTGTGTGTGTGTGTGTGTGTGTGCGTGCGTGCGCCTGTGTGTGTGTGTGTACACTCATACGTGACTAACTGATGTTGCTGAGCCGTTGGATCTGACATGACAAGTGACAAAAAGTTGCAAGCATCACTACAACACATATTGTCCAAGGGACAACAACAAACACCTCATCCTTTTAAGTTCCAGAGATGATTTAATCCGACAAAGACAAGAACCCCTGCAGTTATGTTGACATTCTGCCTGTGACCCCCTTATGGCCATTTGAAACATCCGCAACACTCGAGCGATGTCTCTCACTCAGATCCAGATTGTCCACGACGATAGAAAGGACAGGCAGAGAAGGGCTCGTATGTATCGGGACAGGAAATTAAACACGGATTCAGATGATTGGCTGCCCAGGATGCTTGGTTCCAGGGAGGATTACAGGAAGAAGGCAAAGATGGAGGTTTACAGTTATATAGGCTCCAGAACTGCAGTGTGACAGAATCACAATGAGAATCGATGCGCGAGGAGATGTGTTTTTTGTTGTTGTCCACTGCATAGATCAATATTAAAGCAAGTGTCCTTCTCATATGACATGCTTTTTGAAATGGCCAGTTCTGTACATTCATATGGCTTTGAGATGTCAGTCATAAGTCTGCTTCGAAAGGACATCTTGATATACACTGAGTGTACAAAATATTAAGAACACCTTTGTAATACTGACTTGCATCCCCCCCCCCTTCAGGCCTGAATTCATTGCGGCATGGACTCTGCATAGTGTTGAAAGCGATCCACATGCTGACCCATGTTGACTCCAACACTTCCCACTGTTGTGTCCAGTTGGCTGGATGTCCTTTGGGTGGTGGAACATTCTTGACACATACGGGAAACTGAGTGTGAAAGACCCAGCAGCGTTGCAGTTCTTGACACAAACCGGTGTGCCTGGCACCTACTACCATATCCTCTTCAAAAGCACTTAACTCTTGCCCATACATTCTCTGAATGGTACACATACACAATGAAGGTTTTTTTTTTAAATCCTTCTTTAACCTGTCTCCTCCCCCTTCATCTACACTGATTGAAGTGGATTTAAGAAAGTGACATCAATAAGGGATCATTTACCTGGATTCACCTAGGCAGTCTGTCATGGAAAGAGCGGGTGTTCCTAAGTGCCCTTCTGCTGGTCTTTATTGTAACTTTTAATAATATTTATTCTTATCATTGTACTGATGATATGATGTGTAGGTGTAGGCCTTAATACAATGAACCAATTAACTTATGCGATAAACACACACCAAACTAAGTTAGGAAATAACAATATTGCTGGAGTAATATATTAAAAGTCTCGTGGAACACTTCTAAGAATCGTATTAAATGGAATTATGTAGATTACACACTGAGCAGTGGCCTGTAACAACCGGCGGTCTCTTCACTTGAGGAAAGTGTTGTAGGCACCTGACCTAAATGTATTTGTTACCTCGTGCCGAGTGCGAAAATCTAAAGGGATTCGGTCCAATTTTAATTTGAAAGTACATTTTATTGTAATGACATTTACTGGGGGAAGTTATTAATCATGAGGCCTTTCTGCAGTAGGAGATCTAAAAGTGAAGTAGGGGTAAGTACACCTTTGAGTGCTGTTCTAAGATCAGTTTGTCTTTTTAGATTATTAATGAGTCCTATAACATTCACAAGGGTGGACCTGATCCTAGATCAGCACTCCTACTCTGAGATGCTTCAGGAATACGGAATAGCAGTTCTCCCCCTACTGAGAGATTTTAGTGATATCTCCACTTCAAGGTGTGACCCAACTGTGGTCCAGTGGTATCAGGCTGTTCTACAACTGTAATGGGATGAAGAGCCCATTGTGGAGTTTTCCAGATGAAACTTGTGGACATCTGACAGAAGCGTCAGATAAGTGAGTGCCTGCATATGAAAGTCGTTGATTAGATTAAACGTGACCAATCCCCTTGATGTGTGGAATGACATTGACCTTGCCACTGTGCCAGCCTCCCTCTGCAACACTCCCAGACCTTTCTCTATCTCTCTCTCCCTCTCCCTCCTATATACTGTGTATATATATACATATATACTGTATAAGAGAGAGAGAGAGAGGGAGAGACCATGCATTACATATATATGTATATATATGTATATATTGCTCTCTCACTCTGTCTCTATCTCTCTCTCATTCTTACCCCCTATCAGCTTCAAATGAACATAGAGAGAGAGAGAGAGAGAGAGAGAGAGAGAGAGAGAGAGAGAGAGAGAGAGAGAGAGAGAGAGAGAGAGAGAGAGAGAGAGAGAGAGAGAGAGAGAGAGAGAGAGAGAGAGAGAGAGAGAGAGAGAGAGAGAGAGAGAGAGAGAGAGAGAGAGAGAGAGAGAGAGAGAGAGAGAGAGAGAGAGAGAGAGAGAGAGAGAGAGAGAGAGAGAGAGAGAGAGAGAGAGAGAGAGAGAGAGAGAGAGAGAGAGAGAGAGATCCTGTATTCTGAGATGATGCAGCTGTCACACAGTTTTGATTCAGGCCATTGATTCATCCTTTTAATTGGTTTGGGGGATACCACAGTAATGTATGGTCTAGCAGAACAGTATGGCACTGATCACACTGTGATATGTAATCATATATTGTTGCTGTCAATAATCCTCGTATCAGTTGTGCCCTCAATTGTTTAGGTCAGATCTCATCAAACGCCCATTTCCTGACTTCCTTGGTATACTTTGTTAAGTCAAAAAATGTGATTGTCTGTGCCTTGTTAATGTGTATGACTCACACCTGTACTGACTTAACTCTAATGGACAGGGTGCAGGGCACAAAATGAACATGACAGCTATCAGCGACTGGACCATTGTGTCCTTTGTGATGAACAGGAAACGTCCAAGAGTATAAATACTTAGCTGAGCTTGGACTGGAGGGTTACACGGGTCAAAACTCAATTCACATCCCCTCTGACAGTCCCTCCACCTTGACTGACTCACATCAGACTGTACTGTGTTGCTACCCACCTGTAACCACGCTGCCAACCAGGTTACCATGGTAAATGTAGTCAGAAATCGCCTAGATGAAACAGCAGTTAGTGGTTTTGAGCTTCCTGCTGAACAGTTGGACTCATATTGAGTGCAATTTTCCATGGTGCCTTTGGAGATGAGTGAGCAACAAGAGTTTGGAATTAAGCGCCTAATTAGGACTCCCAGGGAAAATGTATTTACTGACGGATTATGACCGAGACACACATTTTGATATCAAGCATTTCAAGGGTACGCAGCCTCGTTTTGTGAGACGCGTTTTAAGTCTGACAGAGAAAAAAGGCAAAGGATGTATTCAGCAGAAAACCGTTTCTCAGTGATGGAACATAACAGTGGTGGATAAAGTACCCAAATTCATACTTGAGTAAAAGTAAAGATACCTTAATAGAAAATTACTCAAGTAAAAGTAAAAAGTTACCCAGTAAAATACTACTTGAGTAAAAGTCTAAAAGTATTCGGTTTTAATTATACTTAAAGAAAAATTCCACCACATACTAGTTAGTATCTTTTGGTGTATGTTTCATTCGTCCATTTTGTTGACAATCAACTTTTCATGTACCTTTAGTATTAATGATGTAATATTCCTTATATTAAGCAAACCAAAAAGCACGATTGTTCTTGTTTTATTATTATTTTAACAGATGGCCAGAGGCACACTCCAACACTTAAACATCATTTACAAACAAAGCATTTGTGTTTAGTGAGTTCTCCAGATCAGAGGCAGTAGGGATGACCAGGGATGTTCTCTGTTTAGTGAGTCCGCCAGATTAGAGACAGTAGGGATGACCAGGGATGTTCTCTGTTTCGTGAGTCCTCCAGATCAGAGGCAGTAGGGATGACCAGGGATGTTCTCTGTTTCGTGAGTCAGTCAGATCAGAGGCAGTAGGGATGACCAGGGATGTTCTCTGTTTCATGAGTTCTCCAGATCAGAGGCAGTAGGGATGACCAGGGATGTTCTCTGTTTAGTGAGTCCGCCAGATTAGAGGCAGTAGGGATGACCAGGGATGTTCTCTGTTTAGTGAGTCCACCAGATCAGAGTCAGTAGGGATGACCAGGGATGTTCTCTGTTTAGTGAGTCCTCCAGACCAGAGTCAGTAGGGATGACCAGGGATGTTCTCTGTTTAGTGAGTCCACCAGATCAGAGTCAGTAGGGATGACCAGGGATGTTCTCTGTTTAGTGAGTCCTCCAGACCAGAGTCAGTAGGAATGACCAGGGATGTTCTCTGTTTAGTGAGTCCTCCAGACCAGAGTCAGTAGGGATGACCAGGGATGTTCTCTGTTTAGTGAGTCCGCCAGATCAGATGCAGTAGGGATGACCAGGGATGTTCTCTGTTTAGTGAGTCCACCAGATCAGATGCAGTAGGGATGACCAGGGATGTTCTCTGTTTAGTGAGTCCACCAGATCAGATGCAGTAGGGATGACCAGGGATGTTCTCTGTTTAGTGAGTCCACCAGATCAGATGCAGTAGGGATGACCAGGGATGTTCTCTGTTTCGTGAGTCCTCCAGATCAGAGGCAGTAGGGAGGACCAGGGATGTTCTGTTGATAAGTGTGTGAATTGGACCATTTTCCTGTCCTGCTAAGCATTCAACATGTAACAAGTACTTTGGTTGTCAGGGAAAATGTATGGAGTAAAACGTATATTATTTTCTATAGGAATGTAGTGAAGTAAAAATAAACATTTTCTAAAATATAAATAGTAAACTAAAGTACAGAAGTCCACAAAATGACTTAGTAGTAATTGTAATTATTTTTGACACTGGCCATCCAGGCTCGTAGTCTACAATTTCTACTAGCTTGGGTCTGCTACACGAAAATGGAAAAGGCATCTCTAGTTTGGTACATTTTCTAATAACTCTGTCTGAAAATTACTATCCTTGAGCCAGTGCAGTGGTATTCAAAGTCGGGGTCACGGCCACTAGTGGGGTCACAGGGTAACTGTAAAATATTGGGAACAAACAATGAAGAATAATGATTTTGGTATGGGATAATATACAAACTTTTTTGAGAAAGATAATTAGCTAAATAAAACGTTATTGATTAAGTGTATTTATTTGGTTTCTTTAAATTTTCGTAAAAGAGGAAAATTAATTGAAGGTTATGTGTTGATATGAAAATCTAACTTTACCGATTTTTAACATCAAATCAAATGTTATTGGCCACATACACATTTTTTTGCAGATGTGAAATGCTTGTGTTCCTAGCTCCAACATTGCAGAAGGATATAACAATTCACAACAATACACACACATCTAAAAGTATAACAATGGAATTAAGAAATGTATAAATATTAGGATGAGTAATGTCAGAGTGGCATTGACTAAAATACAGTAGAACAGAATACAGTCAATACATATGAGATGAGTAAAGCAGTATGTATACATAATAAGTGACTGGTGTTCCATTATTAAAGTGGCCAGTGATTCCATGTCTATGTATACAGGGCAGCAGCCTCTAAGGTGCAAGGTTGAGTAACTGTGTGGTAGCTGGCTAGTGATGGCTGTTTAACAGTCTGATGGCCTTGAGATAGAAGCTGTTTTTCAGACTCTCTGTCCCAGCTTTGATGTACCGGTACTGACCTCGCCTACTGGATGATTTGATTTGATAGCGGGGTGAACAGGCGGTGGCTTGGGTGTTCAAACACTCCAGCAAGCTGGTCTGTGCATGCTCTGAGGATGCTCTGAGGATGCGGCTTGGGATGCAGTCTGGGCCGGCAGCCTTGAGAGGGTTAACACTCTCAATGTCGGCCATGTGCTAGCCTAAGTTCCACCCCTGCTGCTTCGTCACTTAAATTTTCTCTGCCTTGGAAAGTTGTGGTGTTTTTGTTTGCTCAACAGACATACATCAAGACCATACTGTATCTGTTCACAAGGACACAGTTGGGGTTTTCTTAGCTGTCTGAAATGCAGGGTCAATGTCTCAGCAATGTAAATATCTACTTTGGAGAAGAAATCTTGGGTTTCCTTGCTCTCAGGTGGGAGAAGAGAGAAACCACTTTCCGTGAGTGAAACAAGTCATTTCAGGCTGTCTATCATAGAGAAGACCAGCTATCTATATATTTGAGGGCTAGAGGTATCAATCATCCATGCACCCCTGTGCTCTTACTGACAATATGTTGCCTCAACACCATTACGGTGAGAGATATGGTGACAGGTTATGGCTTGTTGTGTAATGGGTTTTTACACATTCTAAACTCAGCAAAAAAAAGAAACGTTGCCAACTGCTTTTATTTTTGGGAAAATTAACATGTGTAAATATTTCTATGAACATAACAAGATTCACCAACTGAGACATAAACTGAACAAGTTCCACAGACATGTGACTAACAGAAATGCAATAATGTTTCCCTGAACGAGGGGGGGTCAAAATCAAAAGTAACAGTCAGTATCTGGTGTGGCCACCAGCTGCATTAATTAAGTACTGCAGTGCATCTCCTCCTCATGGACTGCACCAGATTTTCCAGTTCTTGCTGTGAGATGTTACCCCACTCTTCCATCAAGGCACCTGCAAGTTCCCGGACATTTCTGGGGGGAATGGCCCTAGCCCTCACCCTCCGATCTAAAAGGTCACAAACATCCTCAATGGGATTGAAATCTGCGCTCTTTGCTGGTCATGGCAGTATACTGACATTCCTGTCTTGCAGGAAATCACGCACACAACGAGCAGTTTGGCTGGTGGCATTGTCATGCTGCAGGGTCAAGGCAGGATGAGCCTGCAGGAAGGGTACCACATGAGGGAGGAGGATGTCTTCCCTGTAACGCACAGAGTTGAGATTGCCTGCAATGACAATAAGCTCAGTCCGTTGATGCTGTTACACACCAGACCATGACGGACCCTCCATCTCCAAATCGATCCCGCTCCAAAGTACAGGCCTCGATGTAACGCTCATTCCTTCGATGATAAACGTGAATCCGACCATCAACCCTGGTGAGACAAATCCGCAACTCGTCAGGCAAGAGCAATTTCTGCCAGTCCCGTCTGGTCCAGCGACGGTGGATTTGTGCCCATAGGCGACGTTGTTGCCGATGATGTCTGATGAGGACCTGCCTTACAACAGGCCTACAAGCCCTCAGTCCAGTCTCTCTCAGCCTATTGCGGACAATCTGAGCACTGATGGAGGGATTGTGCATTCCTGTTGTACCTCGGGCAGTTGTTGTTGCAATCCTGTACCTATCCTGCAGGTGTAATGTTCGGATGTACCAATCCTGTGCAGGTGTTGTTACACGTGGTCTGCCACAGCAAGGACGATCAGCTGTCCGTCCTGTCTCCCTGTAGCGCTGTCTTAGGCGTCTCACAGTACGGACATAGCAATTTATTGCCGTGGCCACATCTGCAGTCCTCATGCCTCCTTGCAGCATGCCTAAGGCACGTTCATGCAGATGAGCAGGGATCCTGGGCATCTTTCTTTTGGTGTTTTTCAGAGTCAGTAGAAAGGTCTCTTTAGTGTCCTAAGTTTTCAACTGTGACCTTAATTACCTACCATCTGTAAGCTGTTAGTGTCGTTCCACAGGTGCATGTTCATTCATTGTTTATGGTTCATTGAACAAGCATTGGAAACAGTTTATAAACCCTTTACAATGAAGATCTGTGAAGTTATTTCTATTTTTGCAAATTATCTTTGAAAGACAGGGTCCTGAAAATGGGACGTTAATCTTTTTGCTGAGTTTATATGTAGATATGCCCCACTCATTGGTTGGCTTTACATGAAACAAAACAGTGTAAGTGACAGGATATAGCGTGTGTGTAACGGTTTTCTTGAGTCGAAGGAGAGGCGGACCAAATCAAATCAAATCAAATCAAATTTTATTTGTCACATACACATGGTTAGCAGATGTTAATGCGAGTGTAGCGAAATGCTTGTGCTTCTAGTTCCGACAATGCAGTAATAACAAGTAATCTAACTAACAATTCCAAAACTACTGTCTTGTACACAGTGTAAGGGGATAAAGAATATGTACATAAGGATATATGAATGAGTGATGGTACAGAGCAGCATAGGCAAGATACAGTAGATGGTATCGGGTACAGTATGTACAAATGAGATGAGTATGTAAACAAAGTGGCATAGTATAGTATAAAGTGGCTAGTGATACATGTATTACATAAGGATACCGTCGATGATATAGAGTACAGTATATACGTATGCATATGAGATGAATAATGTAGGGTAAGTAACATTTATATAAGGTAGCATTGTTTAAAGTGGCTAGTGATATATTTACATCATTTCCCATCAATTCCCATTATTAAAGTGGCTGGAGTTGAGTCAGTGTCAGTGTGTTGGCAGCAGCCACTCAGTGTTAGTGGTGGCTGTTTAACAGTCTGATGGCCTTGAGATAGAAGCTGTTTTTCAGTCTCTCGGTCCCAGCTTTGATGCACCTGTACTGACCTCGCCTTCTGGATGATAGCGGGGTGAACAGGCAGTGGCTCGGGTGGTTGATGTCCTTGATGATCTTTATGGCCTTCCTGTGACATCGGGTGGTGTAGGTGTCCTGGAGGGCAGGTAGTTTGCCCCCGGTGATGCGTTGTGCAGACCTCACTACCCTCTGGAGAGCCTTACGGTTGAGGGCGGTGCAGTTGCCATACCAGGCGGTGATACAGCCCGCCAGGATGCTCTCGATTGTGCATCTGTAGAAGTTTGTGAGTGCTTTTGGTGACAAGCTGAATTTCTTCAGCCTCCTGAGGTTGAAGAGGCGCTGCTGCGCCTTCTTCACGATGCTGTCTGTGTGAGTGGACCAATTCAGTTTGTCTGTGATGTGTATGCCGAGGAACTTAAAACTTGCTACCCTCTCCACTACTGTTCCATCGATGTGGATAGGGGGGTGTTCCCTCTGCTGTTTCCTGAAGTCCACAATCATCTCCTTAGTTTTGTTGACGTTGAGTGTGAGGTTGTTTTCCTGACACCACACTCCGAGGGCCCTCACCTCCTCCCTGTAGGCCGTCTCATCGTTGTTGGTAATCAAGCCTACCACTGTTGTGTCGTCCGCAAACTTGATGATTGAGTTGGAGGCGTGCGTGGCCACGCAGTCGTGGGTGAACAGGGAGTACAGGAGAGGGCTCAGAACGCAACCTTGTGGGGCCCCAGTGTTGAGGATCAGCGGGGAGGAGATGTTGTTGCCTACCCTCACCACCTGGGGGCGGCCCGTCAGGAAGTCCAGTACCCAGTTGCACAGGGCGGGGTCGAGACCCAGGGTCTTGAGCTTGATGACGAGCTTGGAGGGTACTATGGTGTTGAATGCCGAGCTGTAGTCGATGAACAGCATTCTCACATAGGTATTCCTCTTGTCCAGATGGGTTAGGGCAGTGTGCAGTGTGGTTGAGATTGCATCGTCTGTGGACCTATTTGGGCGGTAAGCAAATTGGAGTGGGTCTAGGGTGTCAGGTAGGGTGGAGGTGATATGGTCCTTGACTAGTCTCTCAAAGCACTTCATGATGACGGATGTGAGTGCTACGGGGCGGTAGTCATTTAGCTCAGTTACCTTAGCTTTCTTGGGAACAGGAACAATGGTGGCCCTCTTGAAGCATGTGGGAACAGCAGACTGGTATAGGGATTGATTGAATATGTCCGTAAACACACCGGCCAGCTGGTCTGCGCATGCTCTGAGGGCGCGGCTGGGGATGCCATCTGGGCCTGCAGCCTTGCGAGGGTTAACACGTTTAAATGTCTTACTCACCTCGGCTGCAGTGAAGGAGAGACCGCATGTTTTCGTTGCAGGCCGTGTCAGTGGCACTGTATTGTCCTCAAAGCGGGCAAAAAAGTTATTTAGTCTGCCTGGGAGCAAGACATCCTGGTCCGTGACTGGGCTGGGTTTCTTCCTGTAGTCCGTGATTGACTGTAGACCCTGCCACATGCCTCTTGTGTCTGAGCCGTTGAATTGAGATTCTACTTTGTCTCTGTACTGGCGCTTAGCTTGTTTGATAGCCTTGCGGAGGGAATAGCTGCACTGTTTGTATTCGGTCATGTTACCAGACACCTTGCCCTGATTAAAAGCAGTGGTTCGCGCTTTCAGTTTCACACGAATGCTGCCATCAATCCACGGTTTCTGGTTAGGGAATGTTTTAATCGTTGCTATGGGAACGACATCTTCAACGCACGTTCTAATGAACTCGCACACCGAATCAGCGTATTCGTCAATGTTGTTATCTGACGCAATACGAAACATCTCCCAGTCCACGTGATGGAAGCAGTCTTGGAGTGTGGAGTCAGCTTGGTCGGACCAGCGTTGGACAGACCTCAGCGTGGGAGCCTCTTGTTTTAGTTTCTGTCTGTAGGCAGGGATCAACAAAATGGAGTCGTGGTCAGCTTTTCCGAAAGGGGGGCGGGGCAGGGCCTTATATGCGTCGCGGAAGTTAGAGTAACAATGGTCCAAGGTCTTTCCTCCCCTGGTTGCGCAATCGATATGCTGATAAAATTTGGGGAGTCTTGTTTTCAGATTAGCCTTGTTAAAATCCCCAGCTACAATGAATGCAGCCTCCGGATAAATTGTTTCCAGTTTGCAGAGAGTTAAATAAAGTTCGTTCAGAGCCATCGATGTGTCTGCTTGGGGGGGGATATATACGGCTGTGATTATAATCGAAGAGAATTCTCTTGGTAGATAATGCGGTCTACATTTGATTGTGAGGAATTCTAAATCAGGTGAACAGAAGGATTTGAGTTCCTGTATGTTTCTTTCATCGCACCATGTCACGTTAGTCATAAGGCATACGCCCCCGCCCCTCTTTTTACCAGAAAGATGTTTTTTCCTGTCTGCGCGATGCGTGGAGAAACCTGTTGGCTGCACTGCTTCGGATAGCGTCTCTCCAGTAAGCCACGTTTCCGTGAAGCAAAGAACGTTACAGTCTCTGATGTCCCTCTGGAATGCTACCCTTGCTCGGATTTCATCAACCTTGTTGTCAAGAGACTGGACATTGGCAAGAAGAATGCTAGGGAGTGGTGCGCGCTGTGCCCGTCTCCGGAGTCTGACCAGAAGACCGCCTCGTTTCCCTCTCTTTCGGAGTCGTTTTTTTGGGTCGCTGCATAGGATCCACTCCGTTGTCCTGTTTGTAAGGCAGAACACAGGATCCGCGTCGCGAAAAACATATTCTTGGTCGTACTGATGGTGAGTTGATGCTGATCTTATATTCAGTAGTTCTTCTCGACTGTATGTAATGAAACCTAAGATGACCTGGGGTACTAATGTAAGAAATAACACGTAAAAAAACAAAAAACTGCATAGTTTCCTAGGAACGCGAAGCGAGGCGGCCATCTCTGTCGGCGCCGGAAGTAGTGCAGCGTGGTTTCTATTCATGGTTGTTTAATCAAGAAACTATACATGACTAGACTAACAAAACAATAAACAGCCTTATCTGGTGCAAACACAGAAACAGGAACAATCACCCACAAAACCCAACACCAAACAGGCTACCTAAATATGGTTCCCAATCAGAGACAATGACTAACACCTGCCTCTGATTGAGAACCATATCAGGCCAAACATAGAAATAGAAATAGACAAACTAGACATGTAACATAGAATGCCCACTCAGATCACACCCTGACCAAACAAAACATAGAAACATACAAAGCAAACTATGGTCAGGGTGTGACAGTGTGTTATTGGCATCTTTGAGGGACATGGGTGTATTTGTTTCCAACTGGAATCTCTTCAATTTAATTCAAGGGGAGTTTCAATCAAAAGGATTATTATCAGATTCAGGAAATATACTTTAGTAATTAGTGTACTTTTATTATCTCTCTCTCTCTCTCTCTCTCTCTCTCTCTCTCAATTTTCCATTGCCTAAAAGGGGTGTGTTGCATTGAGAATCAAATAAATCCTAAAAAAAAGGATATGTTATCACAAGATCTGTCATCCGCCTATGATTTGGACTTAAATACCTCAAGAGGTTTTTAAGATGTTAATTGATGTGCTAATTTACTTCCATCAAATTGAATAATAGCATAAAGTGACTCTTATTAGACTGTGCATATTAAAGTTAGCTTCATAATTACAGTGATTATTTAACATGAATGTGAATAATGTATTGTTTTGTTCTATAAACAGTAAGTGTGTTTCCATGCGTAGGCACTTCTTGCCCAGAGACATTAACAACATCAGTGAAGAGACCTATAGTATATAGAAAAGGTAGAAAAAGTTTTCTTTCAACATCTCTCCATGGGAATATGGAGGTGTTCTCTAAGTTATTTTGTAAGTTGTTTATCTTCCTGATTTTTTTTGTTCCTTGAACTATTATTTCTGTTTGCTTACTTTAATTTCCTCTCTTTTACTCCACTATGAGTCATAGCACATAGTCTCTGCCGATTCTGAAAGGCCAATGCTTTTCTACAACGTGCATTTTCCCTAAACACAGAGATGGCATTGATGGTAGAGGATGTTGGTGCTGCCTCCTTGGAACTGAACTGTTGTGTCTCACCTCCACCTTGTTTCTCAGAATATCTCTGATGAACAAGAAGAGGAGAAGAGAGGAAGGAAGTCACAATTAAACTATTGATTCAGCGAAAGAAATGCAAAAAACAGAGAGATGGAAAAGGGATTTGAAATATTTAATTTACTGTGGACCAGTTTCACGTTGAAAATAGGACGTGCTTGTGCATCAGATGTGATTGTCAAACCCCCTTCATGAACCTTGATTCATGAATGTATTCCCATGGTACTTTGTCATTCAATTCTCATAATGATTCTACTGTATTAAACATGCTTCAGCTGTTTTCCACAGCACTTCACCATTTTTTCATAATCGCCTACTTTACATTGACACTTCACATTGTCTTCCTCTGTCTCAGTCTCCTGATTTGTTACATACCAGCTCTTCCTTTCCTCTGTGTCAGAGAGGGATAGGACTGCCAGACTGAACATAAAACTGCCCAATCAATTGACTTTCAATATTCTCCAGTAAACATTTGTTTAAGTTAACCTACATCTCTTTTTGAGACATTGTGTCCCATTCTCTGTTCATACGTTGACATGTTCATTGTCAGTAGTTTGTTGTGTGTTCGGTGTGTGTGTGTGTGTGTGTGTGTGGGTGAGTGATCTATGATGGCACTAACAAGAGGATAACTCAACATCTGTGAGAAACATCAAAGATTGGAGAAATTCATCTCTGTACCTTCACTTGTATGGGAACTGATTGGACTTTTCTATATGATGGAATTGCTGATTTGACTGAGAGGTTTGATGATATACTTGAAGAACCACCGTGGTCTCATACTTCACTTATTTAGTTGCCAAGGTGGTGTGGTGCTAGAGGAGACTAGGGAGCCGCACGTGGCTTTGAAGCCATTTTTAGAAGCTCTTTTAAACGGAATCGTGTCTCCTGTTTCCACACTGGGAACTTCTGAAGGGCTGAGTAGGAGTTCCTTCCTCTTGCTTTTTAAAAATCACATTTACTTGTGTGCCCTCTAAAATGCTCAGATTGTCACTTTACACTATTAATCTCAAAGTCACTAATTTCACAAGTCCTGTGCAGTGATGTTTTATCTAACCGGGCAAGTCAGATAAGAACAAATTCTTATTTACAATCACAGCCTACCGGGGAAAAGTGGGTTAATTGCCTTGTTCAGGGGAGGAACAACATATATTTGTTTTACCTTGTCAGCTCGGGGATTTGATTCAGCAACCTTTCGGGTTCCTCGCCCAACGCTCTAACCACTGGGCTACCTGCCACCCCTTGAGTTCTTCTCAAATGGAAAGAGGTGATAACTTATACAGATTTAATGCAAGCAGTACACCAAAAATGTATGAAATGCGATCACGTACAGCAGTATTTTCCAAAACTCATTTTAAATTAAATTTTGTTCTGTCAGTTAGAAACCTATGTACACTTGGAGAGCTGTTTAGCCGACTGAAACCGAGTCCTACACTCTCTTTCATATTGGGAGATGCTACAGTTTATCTATTGTACATGTAATTACTGTTGCATCATCGGACACTTGACCAATGGCAGTGGAGCCCGTCCAGCTTTTTTCCATTTGAGAAGAACTCAAGAACATGATTGCAGTGGCCATAATTAACATTAACAGCAGATCTCGCACCATAACGTCTTGAGCGCCCACTCAAGAGTCAGTGAGCTTTGTAATTAGCGAGCACTTACAAGGCTGCATGGCATTTTATGTACTCCAGCTTAACACACTCAAACATTATTATTGGGTACTTGATGTTATGACGAAGGACTTGTTAAAGAGGCAGAGATTTTGTAGAGAAAGTTAACTTGCAGTTCCCAAAACAAATGTAAAACTGGCACACTTCCATATTAGGACAGCCTCAGACAATGCATCAAGATCAACTGTTGTCTTTCCAAGTGTGTGGTTTTTGCATGTGATTTGGATTCCAAGTTGTTCCTAACCAACTTGAAGAAGACACACTGCTGTGCACAGGGCTTCTACTTTTCAAATCAAATCAAATCAAAAATGAATCTGTCACGTCCACAGGATAAAGCAGCTGTAAATGCTATTGTGAAATGCTTACTGGCCTTTAAGTCCAGCGTTACCAAATGACTGCTGTTAAACCCTAACCGGGTTGACTTTAAGTCAAGTGTTACAGAAAGTGAATCTACATCCTAGTTGACTGTTATTCATCTGGTTGTATACTTGGGCAGCCTTTAGTAATGGACGTGTATTGTGTTGTTCCTCACTTCTCCAGACAGTGAGAGGGGAATAACGCGTTGAGCTCAAGAGCCCAGCTCTTGAAGGATGAGGGAGTGAGTCTTGTTGTTGCAGCTGATCGTATGATTTGATTGGTTTTTAAATCAAGGCTGCTTATTGATTGCTTCTAATTAATGAAATGTAACACAGGGGGTCTATAGACAATTGCCTAAGAATTATAACAGCCTCTAGTTCATTATAATGAAATATGTCAGATGGTCGTAATGAAGGGTGGAAGTGTTGTACATTTAGGTCTATATCTCAATGTACATTCATCCATTCTTCTCTTTTGACATTCATTTGGTTGCAGGGACCTGGGCGGCCACTTGCTTTATGCACAGTAATTGCGGGACACATTTTACAAGAAGTCAATTTCAGTTCGCATGAAGAATGGCAGTGTGTGATGGTGGAGGGGTTTTTTGTAATAAAGAGACAAGAGATTGTGAAACGGAGAGTGTGTGGAGCTCAGAGGCAGCCAGGCATAGAAAAATGAAATATAAATGAGAAAATAATGGAGCTTTTGTTTCTTAGTATCACTGCGAACTTTTGCATCACAGTCAAAAGACGTTAAGTCACTCTAAAGAACACTTGTAAATTAAACAGAACACATTTGTAGACAAAAGGGTATCATTATTGATGACAACAGGCATTCTAAGACTGGGAGTCTAGTTCCCATTTGAGGAAACAAGCTGTTCTGCTATGCTCGAGCTACGGATAGGCTAACGCTTGTGTACATTTTAATAGATTTCTCTCATCATGAAATCAACACACTTCCCTGCCAGTCTGCAAGTGGCCTATAAATGTCTATTACGCTTCATGATAAATCCCTGGATTCTGAATGAATATCGAAAAATTCATTATGTCACAATTAAGTTAATTGCATTTGTACAAGGCTAAATGACTAATGGAGTTAAATGCCCAGCATTTTTTTTTTATGGTTCGCAAAGCCACTGTAAATTGACTAGACCCAATTGGGATAAATGACCCTATAAAACTGTGATCCAGGACTGAACTAGAGAGACAGGCTCCAATCTTTTTCTGCTGAACCTAGTCTTTGGTCATTGATGGTTAGATGAACTAGTTCACATTCTACAGTGCGTCCACTCTACAACATTATTCTGTCTATAGAGGGAAACCAGCAGGACAGATGTGAGTGGATTTCTATCTTTTAGAAGAGTATCCATCCCAGGTGACTTATATGGACACTACATGGACTCTATAGTTTAATCAAGGGACATTTTGTAAAGAAAATATTGAGATAGGGGACTTTTAGTCGAATCCATGCCGAGGCCCCACCAATTCTCTTGACATCATCGTACGCAATTGTCTATTATTCATACTTTTGATCACAGTTGAAAGAAAGTATGCTTTTGTAAGTAGTGGCTTCTCGAAAGTCATTATATACCTGACAGAAAACTCGCTCAGTTCAGGTTTCCTTATGTAGCTCCTGTACCTTTTCGACCTGTTCAGGTCTTCTTATGTAGCTCCTGTACCTTTTCGACCTGTTCAGGTCTTCTTATGTAGCTCCTGTACCTTTTCGACCTTAAAAGTATTTTGTAAGTAGTGGCTTCTCGAAAGTCATTATAGACTTGACAGAAAACTCGCTCAGTTCAGGTTTCCTTATGTAACTCCTGTACCTTTTCGACCTGTTCAGGTCTTCTTATGTAGCTCCTGTACCTTTTCGACCTTAAAAGTCTTTTATAAGTAGTGGCTTCTCGAAAGTCATTATATACTTGACAGAAAGCTCGCTCAGTTCAGGTTTCCTTATGTAGCTCCTGTACCTTTTCGACCTGTTCAGGTCTTCTTATGTAGCTCCTGTACCTTTTCGACCTTAAAAGTATTTTATAAGTAGTGGCTTCTCGAAAGTCATTATATACTTGACAGAAAACTCGCTCAGTTCAGGTTTCCTTATGTAGCTCCTGTACCTTTTCCACCTTAAAAGTCTCTTGTGAAGCCGACATATTTCAACCTCTGAAGGTGTTTCTTTCATGGACTGGTTTGAAAGAGGCTCTGCTGCTCTGCTCAAGCCTGTCACCAGCACACTTTCCCGGAAATAAGTCCATTTGGCCTTCGATGAAGATTAAATAAATTATACCCTCTAAAATCAATGCCCAGTCCATGATGTCGGCTTTGGGCTGAGTGTTTGCTGTGGTGCCAGAATACAGCCACCAGAGCCAGAATGTGGGCATGTTCAACCTGAAGCTGTATCCCTTTTCTTTTGATTTCTCTGTGTTTTCACTTCATTTGAGAGTCTCCTATTGAAAGGTTTGTTGTGTGTATAAAGACACCAGACAGTTCATTATGTCTCATCAGCATGTCGAGAAAACTTAGGCTTTTCTTAAATGATGATGTAGAGTTCTTTGCCAGTTCAATGTCATTTTTGAGTAAAAATGTGTTGCAGTCAGTTGTCAATTTGTCAAAGAGTATAAACATTCTGTTTCATACTGTTTCTTTTCACTGAATATCGAAGTAACTGTATTTCATTGATTCTTTTCATAAAGCTTTGTCCCCATTCTAAATGTACAGAATGGGGGGGGGGAGAAGGTTTTCCTTCATATTAGCCAATCTTTTGTGGTGATATTGGTATGTTTTTGCTGCTCCCATGTGTGATTAACTACTTATCGATGTAGCTATCAAACATTTATAGTCGTCCATGGATGACGACGATACTGCATTTACACACAAAATATACTTTTGAGTGCACCGTACTGAAAGGAATGCCAGAGGCTGTCTGACTAGTTATATTTGAGTGTCTGCGAAGACTAAATTCGTATAAAAATATATCTCCTCGAACATTTGTTGGGATGGCACACTCTTAGAGACCCAGAATGCATTGCTGACCACTTTTCAAATGTCTTTTCAGCTTTGTTCCTGGTTTTTAGGTGTATTTTTGTTTTTTCTGTTTTCTTAGATGGAAGTGATACCAGAGCCGGATCCAGACGATGAAGGGACTAAAATAAGTGTAAGTTACTGCATGTACAGAATGTGTATGGTGTCCATATTAAGACATCAAATTAAATAACATGTTTTTACATGAGCAGATGTCACAACGTGCTTAAACAGAAACCCAGTCTAAAACGGCAAACAGCAAGCACTGCAGATGTAGAATATGGACACCATAAGTATGTGACTCCATAAGTATGGACATATAAAACCATCACTGTGGGTTACTGTTGTGTCATTACATGGTTCTCTGTACTGCACCACTAGTCATGTGGCTTTGTGATGTAGGTTGCTCCTGCATTGTTCGTTGAACATCTCTATATCTCCCTACAGACAGTGAAGGTACAGGGAAACGACATCTCCCACAAACTGCAGATCTCCCGGGTGGGAAAGAGTGACGAGGGCCTGTACGAGTGCAGAGTCACCAATGCTAACTACGGAGAGCTGCTAGAGTACAAGGTCCAGGCCTACCTGAAGGTGAACAGCACCCGGCCCCGCATCAGGCTGGCCAAGAAGACATCCCCCTTGTCCCACCTGACAGCAGATAAGAAGCCACGCAAGACAGGCGCCACAGCAGCACAAGACAGCATGAGCCCCGACCTGAGGGTTCGCTCTACCTCCAGCTCTCAGACATCATCAGCCAAGACAATCAAACAGAGTTCAGGTGAGACAATCAAACAGAGTTCAGGTGAGACAATCAAACAGAGTTCAGGTGAGACAGTCAAACAGAGTTCAGGTGAGACAGTCAAACAGAGTTCAGGTGAGATAGTCAAACAGAGTTCAGGTGAGATAGTCAAACAGAGTTCAGGTGAGACAATCAAACAGAGTTCAGGTGAGACAATCAAACAGAGTTCAGGTGAGACAATCAAACAGAGTTCAGGTGAGACAATCAAACAGAGTTCAGGTGAGATAACGCCGCAAGAGTCTCGTCGGGTTCCGCTACGTTGGGTTCCGGTACTCGCTGTTTCATGTCAAATCAAATGAAATCAAATCAAATTTTATTTGTCACATACACATGGTTAGCAGATGTTAATGCGAGTGTAGCAAAATGCTTGTGCTTCTAGTTCCGACAATGCAGTAATAACCAACGAGTAATCTAACTAACAATTCCAAAACTAATACCTTATACACACAAGTGTAAAGGGATAAAGAATATGTACATAAATGTGAATGAGTGATGATAGAGAACGGCATAGGCAAGATGCAGTAGATGGTATCGAGTACAGTATATACATATGAGATGAGTATGTAAACAAAGTGGCATAGTTTAAAGTGGCTAATGATACATGTATTACATAAAGATGCAGTAGATGATATAGAGTACAGTATATACGTAGACATATGAGATGAATAATGTAGGGTATGTAAACATTATATTAAGTAGCATTGTTTAAAGTGGCTAGTGATATATTTTACATCAATTCCCATTATTAAAGTGGCTGGAGTTGAGTCAGTGTGTTGGCAGCAGCCACTCAATGTTAGTGGTGGCTGTTTAACAGTCTGATGGCCTTGAGATAGAAGCTGTTTTTCAGTCTCTCGGTCCCAGCTTTGATGCACCTGTACTGACCTCGCCTTCTGGATGATAGCGGGGTGAACAGGCAGTGGCTCGGGTGGTTGTTGTCCTTGATGATCTTTATGGCCTTCCTGTGACATCGGGTGGTGTAGGTGTCCTGGAGGGCAGGTAGTTTACCCCCGTGATGCGTTGTGCGGACCTCACTACCTTCTGGAGAGCCTTACGGTTGTGGGCGGAGCAGTTGCCGTACCAGGCGGTGATACAGCCCGACAGGATGCTCTCGATTGTGCATCTGTAGAAGTTTGTGAGTGCTTTTGGTGACAAACCAAATTTCTTCAGCCTCCTGAGGTTGAAGAGGCGCTGCTGCGCCTTCTTCACGATGCTGTCTGTGTGGGTGGACCAATTCAGTTTGTCTGTGATGTGTACGCTGAGGAACTTAAAACTTACTACCCTCTCCACTGCTGTTCCATCGATGTGGATAGGGTGGTGTTCCCTCTGCTGTTTCCTGAAGTCCACAATCATCTCTCTTAGTTTTGTTGACGTTGAGTGTGAGGTTATTTTCCTGACACCACACTCCGAGGGCCCTCACCTCCTCCCTGTAGGCCGTCTCGTCGTTGTTGGTAATCAAGCCTACCACTGTTGTGTCGTCCGCAAACTCGATGATTGAGTTGGAGGCGTGCGTGGCCACGCAGTCGTGGGTGAACAGGGAGTACAGGAGAGGGCTCAGAACGCACCCTTGTGGGGCCCCAGTGTTGAGGATCAGCGGGGTGGAGATGTTGTTACCTACCCTCATGGAATTTCAGTGGACTTGATCATTAGCCAATCCATCTATCTATTTTGTATTTTTTTTTCTTATTTTCTGCCTGTATGTCAGTCTGTCTGTTTGTCTACCTGTACCTGTAAACCATGGCAATTGTTAGCCGGGTAGGAATTCAGTGCATAGTCTTGTCTGCATTACGTGCCTGTGCAGAGAAGGCTAATGTGTCAGGTCTAGTTACCTCACAGTTTGCATACATTTGTTTTGGCATTGTTGGTTATTCAAAGCTCTTGGATCACTTAATTAAAATACAATGAATGTCCCAGAAGTGAGATGTACCAAAAGGCCTTCACAACTTTGTTTAAACTATGTGGCAAGTCGCCAACCCGTTGTGGGAAAAGAACTATGCTGAACAAAAATATAAACGCAACATGCAACAATTTCAAATATTTGACTGAGTTGCATTTCATAGAAGGAAATCAGACAATTGAAATCAATCAATTAGGCCCTAATCTATGGATTTAACATGACTGGGCAGAGGGGCAGCCATGGGTGGGCCTGGGAGGGCATAGACCCACCCACTAAGGAGATAGGCCCAGCCAATCAGAGTGAGTTTTTCCCCTCAAAAGGGCTTTATTACAGACAGACATACTGGATGTGGAGGTCCTGGGCTGGCGTGGTTGCACATGGACCGTGGTTGTGAGGCCAGTAGGATGTTCTGCCATATTCTCTAAAATTACATTGGAGGCAGTTTGTGGTAAAGAAATGAACATTCAATTCTTTGGCAACCGCTCTGGTGGATATTCCTGCAGTCAGCATTCCAATTGCACTCTCCATCAACTTGAGACATCTGTGGCATTGTGTGACAATAATGCACATTTTAGAGTGGAGTATTCTTGTCCCCAGCACAAGGAGAAAAGGTCATTAGCAGGGATTTAAACACATTTGAGAGAAGCTTTTTGTGCATATGGACAATTTCTGGGATCTTTTATTTCAGCTCATTAAAAACGGGACCAGCAAGCGTTTATATTTTGGGTCAGTATACTTTCATAAGATCGAATACCCCTGTGTCCTGTCCGACATGGCTGAGTGTTGAACAATACTGAAAACTGGGAACATTTGTGAAATGGGTGAATGACACCTAGATGCAGTGCCATCTGGTATCACCAAATCCCAGCAGGGATTTACTAGACAAATCAGACTGTTATTGCATTTTTTTCAGTAGGCCACATCCACAGCTAGCGCCATCGTGTAGGCAGATAGATGGCGTAAGGCCAGCTCTCTCCTAATCTCAGTTAACCCAGAATTTTAATCTCTGGGAATTTGATCAGTTTTGTGATTAACTTCTAGGTCTATACTTTTTAAGAAATTTAGATTTCTATCGGTTTGCAAAGTCTCCACCCTCGCAAAAGGAACCCCCCCCCCCCCCCCCCAAAAGACAGTTAAAACACTACCTCCTCCCAGTCCCGATAGGTCCATATAATCAGTGATTCTCCGCCCTACATGCAGAATCTGCCCATGGGAGATTAGCTCTATCCCTATGGTAGCAGCATAAGGCCAGGGTGATACACCCTCCCTCAGTGGGGAGGTCACTCTGCCCTGCATTCCATTAGACTAAATATTGATTAAACTAGAGACTCAGTTAGACTGTAATGATTGCTAGTAGACCAGGTGACTTTACTCTGTGCAACTTAAAGCCATTTAAGTCCTGTTATTGTAAAATTAAGAGTCCTATGGTGTCGTATTATACTTGTGCTCACTCCCGGTTTTAGCCTTATTTATTAAATCAAGAGTTTGGTTGTGACAATTCATGTTTTTTTTTTTTAAGCCTTTCATGTGATGCACTTTTTTTATTGTTTATCTAAGAATGACATTTAGGCTTTATTCCGTGGCGTGAGTATGTTTTCAGGTGGGGCTAGCGTGGATGGTGTGGAGATATTCACTGCACATCATCAGTGCAGTCTGCATCGGCAGTGCAGCGTAGCCCACCCTCCCAGGCTGTGAGCTGATTAATGATTCTCCATGCGGAGGATGTTTTGGCCTAGCTCCTCTGTGGCACTCCTGTCCACTTGATCACCCCGGGCCAAATTAAATCTGGCAGGGAAGAACAGCGGGTCACAGGCCTCCGTCTTTTTCCTCCTCCTGATATTGAGCTGAACCAAAATGTCCCCTGACAATTCTCCTCTTAGAACATTGCTGTGCTTGGTCTGACAGACAAAATCCAGTAAATGTCATCATGATTTAGGGAATATTTCATTTTACTTTTCCTGAACGCTGCCTTGTTTCGGGAGGATTACATTCTTGCTATTTTCCCTCCCGGACACTTTTTTCAGTCTCGGCAGGTACAAGAACAAGTTCATCTTGTTTCTTTTTATGCCTTTCGGACCTTGGATCCAGTTTTAGTTTGTGTGTTCCAGGGTGATTTAACAGAATAAAAGCTTAATATACACTAGAGTATGTACCATTGCCATTCAGAATATCTTCCCATCTCTCCCTTCTGTACTATAAGTTCTGCATCATTATCCTTAGTACAGAAATGCCTCGATGCCTTTTTTTTCTGTGCTCTAAGCGCTTTGCTCTTATCAATTCAAGGACAATGTCCCCGAAGACACAAATTAACCAAATTTGCATAAGACTGCCACGCTATTTAACATCACACAGTTGTCAGACAGTGTGGGTTGCTCAAAATGCAGTGGAAACTGACTTCAGAACAGACAGCAGCTTGACAAATTCAGCCAGTGGTAGTTGTCCATGCAAATCCTTTCACGTTAGTTCAAAGACCGTTTGTACTTCCTGTACTTTAGGGTAAAGATTCTATCCAATTTTTTTGTTGTTGTGGGTGTTTGGTGTAGTGAGTGTTCATTTGAATAGATTTAAATGAATTTACTCACATTTGGAAGCTAGTGGCCTTATCCAGCCTTCATATTTCATTTCAGAAGCAGATCATTCCGTATGTGCATAATGTATATAATGTTTCAGACTAGTGTCGTAATAGCTTTTGCATACATTGTTAAAGATAACAACTGTGCAGATATTTTGCGTGAAATTAATGCATATTCTATATAACAACGGATGACTACCAACCTCACACCCAATGTACAGCTTTATAGGTACAAAATACATACGTTACAACAATAAGTGTTTTTGTCAGTGAAAAACAAAATGAATGCAAGATAAGCGCTGTATATGTGTTGACCATATTCCTTCTTTCACAGGCACGAGGATAGCTACAAGCTTTGGACTTGCCATCCTGATTCTTGCCTGTGGCTTCATGAGGGATACCTTGCTATAGTTTCAAGGACTGACTTTTCCTCCGAGTATCACTCCCTCTTCTCGAAACGAAGGAGAAAATGGCCTGTTATTACCACCAAGCGGACGACACAGTTGGCCCTAATTTTCCACTACTCTGCACCCAATGCATTCTTATTACTCATTGTACACAAGGGGCACCTTCTCAAAGGCCACCAGCGGGATTACCTGTTGTGCCGACGTTTCTTCAATGCACCCAACGATCGAAAAACAAAATGGAAACTGACATTGGCTCCTTGGAATATCTTTCACAGACCTTTATTTTGGGTTTCCTGCAGTGAATCTATTGTGTCAATGCTTAAAGTAAAAAAAATACAATTAAAAAAATCTATATTTGTGTATATATAATATCAGTATATATAATTGTTTTATTTCAAACACCTGGAACTGTTGTATAGCTAACATTCGCTATGTTTTCACTATTATGAAACTACATCGTGCAAGGCTATTCATAGTCCTCTTAGAACAAAAGAGTTAGTCAAATACAGCAACATGATGTAGAGGCCTAGTCGGATTGCTAAATGAAGGCAACTCGACGATGAATTATTTTATCGTCCATAATGTGTGTAACTTGCAAATACAGTTCTTGACCGTTGTTATTACAGATCACTTCTCATTAATGCTCACCTTCTTTACTTTTTACATGGTATTTCTTCTGTTTACAATTATACTTATTTTCCTTCCCTTATCATTTCCTATTATGATTCATGAACATGTCAATGTTCATAATGTGACCGTGCCAGCAGACCATTCATTTAAATTGGCCTGCACTAATATTGTACAAAGCCATTAATAGTCATGCTTCACGTACAGTACAGCTCTCCTATTTAAATGTTCTACCATCACTGAAAACAAAGGACTGAGTATCAAGGTACTGCTGTAGCCTACTGTTCAGGGACACTATCTTTATGTAAAGAATCTTACATTAGCCAAGACGCCATCTTATACCGTTTGATGGTGCAATGATTTCCCCCAATGAGACAAGACGATACGTTTCTTCTCTGTAACACAAACGTAAGGACGTAGAAAGACTGTATGGGTCTTGTGATTAAGGAAACGGTTTTAAATCGCTCTCGCTCTTATCCCTTCACCATGTTCATTGACACAACGCTTTGACAATCCGACCTCTTGGTTCAGAACACGTTAGCAGACGACATGGATTTTACCGTTATACAAAACTGTTAATAGAAATGGGAGCTTTCTAAGTATCTCTGCATTGTTCCATAGACATTCACCACTTTGAATAATTTCCATTAACTAAATGGATGCATCGATGTTATGTCGCATTGTTGTTACGTAAAGTGACCTATGGACATATTCCCCCATAAATACAGATACTGGATCTTAATTTGAGCCAGTTTGCTACAGCAGGAAAATAATCTTTCAGCAGCAGGAAATTATAATTATTATGTGGTTTATGGTTAATGGACATTTTTAAAGTGTAAAATATACATTTCTGAATCTTTTTAAAACCTCAATTACACTACAAGTAGTAAGTTCCCCTGCTACAGGGTGATCATATTAAGATCATACATCTGTACTGGTTTAATGGGTGGAACTGTTCATTGATGCGGTAGCAATGCTTCAGATCTGCCATTCAGTTTAGTTGAAGAGGGTAGCCAAAGACTGAAGAGAGTCTCCATTGTAAAAATGTATCATGCAACCAAAGACATTGGCTATGGCCATACAATATGGCGTTCACCAACATTGGTCTCTTTGCTCATACTGTATCCTAGTGCTCTCACATATTGTTCCAATTTATTTCCAATCTGGGCTTACCCAGATTCACAACACAACATCTGTCCATTTCTTCAAATCCTGTTTAAAACAATGACTTACTGAGATGGAAAAATTCTAGGTATTGGAAGTACCTACAAATTCCAGGGGCCACGAGGAAGCACCATTTTGCTGAAAGTCTCAATAGGCTTTTCCCACAGTTAACATAGTCCCCCGTCTGCTGTACACAGCACTGCTGAGATCAGCGAGAGGATCTAAACTAGGGTTTCCCAAACTGGGTGCACATTTGGATTTTTGTCCCTAGCAATACACAGCTGATTTGAATAATCAACTAATCATCCAGCTTTGATAATTGGAATAATTATTAATAATAATATAATTGTAGTACTGGGGGAGGGGGGGGGGACAAGTTTGGGAAGGACTGATCTAAACCTGTTGATTCAGCAATTGGAGTTAGCTGACAGAGCATACCGCAGGATCCACCTAGAGACATATCCTGATCATCAAGTATTGTCAGGGTACAAGATGTGTGGGCGATGTATTTCATCTGCACTGTCCCAGTGGCGCCAGGATGACAAAACTCAGTCTAGCAAGGCTGTGTCATGCCACTCAACCTCAAATCGATACAATGGCTAAAGTCCATTGAGTAAAGTAACATCATAAGTATTTAAATTAATGCTAAATGTTCCGTTTTGAAAAAGAAGGGTTGACATCTGCTAGTAGAATGTTTATACCGTACAAGTTCTCTAGCCGGGGACTGGTGAAATGGATAGCATATTTGTGTGCACAGTGACGCTCCAGAACTTTTGTATAATTTCAGCCAGTCGTTTTTGAAAGTAGTGTTCACGAGCCAAAACGGGTCCCCGAAAACTGTGCACAGTTGTGTACTATGTCATCCATTTCGTATGATGTTACGTTGTGCAAAAATATTTAATTTTGTTTTGCAATTCAGATGAATATGTTATGAATTTGTGAGTGCTTAAGATCCCGAACTGCATCTTTAAATGAATGCCTTCAGTTTGTCAAATCCCTGTATAAAATTTAAATTGAAAAAATCTGTAAAACTTGTAAAGTAAACAATCAGCATGTTTTTTAATCAAAATGTCTAAAAGCAGAGACAAGTGATGTTCTGTATTTGTAACAATGTTGTCATTTATTCATTTGCTAACAACAGGAAATGGAATTACGCAATTCTTTAAAAAAAACTTTATTGACAGTTGGATTCACCATCAGTTACGGAGGACCTCTTCCAATGACAACGAACCTGTTGCACGGCCTACAATACTTCAACCCACTGGATTTTGTCAACAAGAAATGGAACCATTTCAAAGTATTATGGGTCAAGCAAAGTGAATATATTTCATTTGAAGGATTGACAACAGTCATTTATTAAGGTGATTGCAAAGTCTGACAATTGTGGTGGCTTACAAGCAACAAAGTCTCAGCCATCAAATGAGAAATGGGCAATCCCACATGAAGGAATTACGCTGAGATTTTTTTTACTTTAAAATGTTTGCCAATCAAAATCCAATTGATATCAAAGTTTAAGATACCACAATGACTACTTTTAACAATTTACATTCAAAACTTGACCTTAATACATTTACTTAAAGAACAGTGGAGATGCAAATTATGGTAACTGGATGACGGTTTGTTCTGATGGTGCCATCATTTAGTAACCAAACTTAGCATCTCCACTGTTCTTCAAGTAAATGTGTTTTTGTCAAATTTCTGTGTAAATTGTTAAAAGAAGTTATTGTGCATAGAGTTGTTTTTATTTTAGTAGGCAAGTCAGTTAAGAACAAATTATACTTTTCAATGACGGCCTACCTCGGTCAAACCCTCCCCTAATTGTGCACCGCCCGATGGCACCCCCGATCACGGCCAGTTGTGATACAGCCCGGGATCGAACCAGGGTCTGTAGTGACGCTTCTAGCACCTCTGCGCCACTCTGGAGCCCACTTTGGGAGTTGTATGGTGTGTTAAACTTTGAAATCAATTGGATTTTGTTTGGCATACATTTTTTAAGTAAGAGAGTCTTGAGTCTCAGTCTCATTCCGTTACCGGGGAATTTTCCGTACAACGCAATGACAATTGAGTAGCACTATCAGTTTCTGTTTTTTTTTCTGATCCATTGTTTCAGCTCCACATAGATGTATTGTCTCCTTATCATGATTCATCTCCATGCAGTCTTGTCTGTTTGTTGAGCCGTCGAAAATGTTATGAACTGTAATTTTATTTTTGATCTGGTAGTGTGTGTGAAGCTTCTGTACTGGAACGTTGACACAGTTTGTAATTGTAATGATGATATCAGAATAATATTTAAATAAATCATTTTCACAGACTGGATTCAAACACT
Organism: Oncorhynchus mykiss; assembly: GCF_013265735.2. Taxonomy (NCBI): domain Eukaryota; kingdom Metazoa; phylum Chordata; class Actinopteri; order Salmoniformes; family Salmonidae; genus Oncorhynchus; species Oncorhynchus mykiss. The sequence continues at coordinate 7,051,404 of NC_048575.1, forward strand.
GCTTCCTTTGACGAGTCCATTTGTTAAGTCTGTAATATACTGTGACTTGATATGTCCTAATATAGACACCATACTGACGAGTCCATTTGTTAAGTCTGTAATATACTGTGACTTGATATGTCCTAATATAGACACCATACTGACGAGTCCATTTGTTAAGTCTGTAATATACTGTGACTTGATATGTCCTAATATAGACACCATACTGACGAGTCCATTTGTTAAGTCTGTAATATACTGTGACTTGATATGTCCTAATATAGACACCATACTGACGAGTCCATTTGTTAAGTCTGTAATATACTGTGACTTGATATGTCCTAATATAGACACCATACTGACGAGTCCATTTGTTAAGTCTGTAATATACTGTGACTTGATATGTCCTAATATAGACACCATACTGACGAGTCCATTTGTTAAGTCTGTAATATACTGTGACTTGATATGTCCTAATATAGACACCATACTGACGAGTCCATTTGTTAAGTCTGTAATATACTGTGACTTGATATGTCCTAATATAGACACCATACTGACGAGTCCATTTGTTAAGTCTGTAATATACTGTGACTTGATATGTCCTAATATAGACACCATACTTACAAAACTAGCATGGAGATGAACTTTCCTTCTGCCATTGTTTTGATATAGCATATCTGTAGTTGCTGTTTGCAAGTTTGCGTTCACTTTTCTATTGTAGGACGGTAATTGAGTTAATAGTTTGTGTTCACCCCTGTATCATAGGAAGGTAATTGAGTTAATAGTTTGTGTTCACCCCTGTATCATAGGAAGGTAATTGAGTTAATAGTTTGTGTTCACCCCTGTATCATAGGAAGGTAATTGAGTTAAAATAATAGTTATCAGAGATACTGTATGAGGGGGTGATCAAGCATAGATTCCTGGTTGCTGCTAATGACACCACCTGACTTTTTGACATGCAAATATGACAAGCCGCTATCTGAATTCTGAATAACTAAGCCGGGTTTACATTTTGAAAACTCATGTCAGGTTGTTATCAAATACTAATATCCAATTCCGTTTCTGACATTCTGAGGGATCAGGCATTAAAAACATGATAAAGAACCTGTTTATTATGTATTTAGTTAGAAAATAAAGATACTATATGTTACTTGGTGTTAAAGTTTTACTTAAATTTGAATTTGACAATGGAGGATCCATGGAACCTAGCCAGAGAAGACACAGGTATTTGTGTGATTTGTTGTTGATTGCAGAACTGGGCAAGCAGAGATGCAGTGTATCAACTTGGTATTACTGGAGGGCTTAAACCGTACGTGTTGATTTGAAGTCGGTCTCCGCCTCGGTACACTGTTTGTCGCAGGAAACGGCTCTAATCACAACTTCACTGCCGGAAAAATTAGCTTGTCACATTTCATCCAATCATTATTTTGAGTGGCGAGATAAAAAACCTCTTTTAAATTCAAATTTGAAATGTACAACTATGGATCTAATCAGGTTTGTTTAATCAGAAGATTCGGAATGGGAAAAGAAGGACATTTAGGAAGGACGGGGCCAACCATTGGGCCCACAGGTGGGAACGCCAGATGAGCAACATTGTAAAATGATGCCTGGATTGTGTTTGATAATTTGGTCAGCACCAAGTCTGTTATTTATGTGGAAATGAGTGCAACCCAGCCTCCAGCACTTTGGTTCAGACTTGCTACATCTCCATAGGGATATATGGCTGGGGAAATTATTATATGAATAAATCATAGGCAGCACATTCCCAATCCAGCCACTGGATTCCAAAGTGTATTAATCTGATAACAAATATGCTATATTACAGAGACGTGATCATTCCACATGTATTGCAGAAGCCCAAGGTTTCTGTCTGTCTGTTCCATATTAGGGTGATATAGGAACGGAATTTTCATATCTTCTCCCACTAAAAGAAGATACTCAGGGTACAAAACCTATCTTGAGGTGTGCCTGTAAATCACATTTTTACATTTCCAATTGACAACAACAAATGGATTCATGTGGAACTTGCGTGCTATACAGTATCCATGCTTTTCATTGGTCAGGATTTTGACCATTTAGGGTCCTCAATGCATTCATGTTTCTTTGCATAAATTCCTTCCAATCATGTGAAGGAGGCTACGCAATGACACTGAAATAAGTAAGTTAGTGCTAGGTCAATGGCGGTTGGTGCCATTGTTGGATGTTGGATAACTGTCATTCATATTCCAATCACCCAGCTCAGTGTAACATCAATAAATTTAGGCTACAACATGATATTCAAATTTCAAATTTTCCCTTTAACCATCAGGAGGTTGCTACCAACCTAGCCTACGAATAAACATTTACAATGTAGGTGCACAGGTTGAGAGAAATTAGAGTAATCAAGGTGACCGACTTTGACACATTCAATATCGCCTTGCACAATATTGCCTGAATCTAGCTGATCCAGGGCGTAATCATTAGTCCACCAGTTGCAAACAAGAGTTTCTATTGGACAAATTAAAGTCTGTTTATCACTCTTCTCCGCTCACCTTTTCCCTTTGCTTGTGGACTTCAGTGCACAACATATCAGCTGTCATGTGACCAGGCAAAAACACATTTCCAAGTCAAACCTTTGTATCATAACCGCTAACCGCTACACACAGCCTACATCACTGTCACCATATTAGCTAACGTCAAGTCCACATAGTTCTAGTAGCTAACGCGTTAGTAAACACGCTACAATCATGCAGTACAGTTAGCAAGAATTTAGCAGTTACACTGGCGGGCCCTAATGGCAATAGATTCATAAAACATTTACTTTGACTTGGAAGACTTCTACTTCCATAGCCAGCTAGGTAACATAGCATCGCTTTGTTTGAGCCGGGTGTTTGTGTAAGCTAAACTAGCTAGCTGCATTTGCTAGCTAAGTAAGTGAAATTGAAAAATATAGTAAATATAGCTAGCTCTTGCTGTCCCTCTCTCTCTCTCTCTCTCTCTGTCTCTCTCTCTTGCTTCACCTTCATTTTTGAAGAAATTAATTGGTTCAAAACTGTTCAACTATTGTCTTTCTCTCTCTTTGAGTCAACTACTCACTACATTGTATGCACTGCAGTGCTAGCTAGCTGTAGCTTATGCTTTCAGTACTAGATTCATTCTCTGATCCTTTGATTGGATGGACAACATGTCAGTGCTCTGATAGGTTGGAGGACGTCTTCCGGAAGTTGTCATAATTACTGTGTAAGTCTATGAAACGCAGTAAGAACCATGAGCTTTCTAGGTATTTGTATCGAAGTCAATGTACCCCAGAGGAGGACGGAAGCTAGTTGTCCTCCGGCTACACCATGGCGCTACCCTACAGAGTGCTGTTGAGGCTACTGTGACCTTTATTGCAAAATAATGATGTTTTATTAAATGATTTGGTGACATGACATAGTTTTATATAGTTTTATCTAAAAAGTGTAGTTTTATCTAAAAAATGATAATTATTTTACTTTTCACAATTACTTGTTTCTGAAATTGAATGAGGAGGATGGTCCTCCCCTTCAAATCAAATCAAATCAAATCAAATGTATTTATATAGCCCTTCGTACATGAGCTGATATCATCCTCCCTTCCTTCTCTAATGTTAGCTTGTTCGAAGCGACGTCCACTAACAACACCCCCTGTGGCATGTTGAGAGTATCAAGACGTACATGTAACCCTCCTGCCCTGCCTTTTGGCCCCATGACTTGGGGTCATGCAGGAAAAAGCCATTTAATGGCTTGTTAGAAGCTTTTGGAAGAAATGCTAAAAAGACAATCCAATGCAATTCAAGGACATTGCACTCTCCCAACTCTCTGTTCCTATCAATCTTTTTCACATGCACAGGCATGTGCACACACAGGCACACAGAGAGAGAGAGAGAGAGAGTTACATTATTTATTAGTTCTCATTAAACAATCAATTGATACTGGCATTGATGTACAGCTCTTTAATGGTACTTGCAGAAATTCTTTACTTTAATGTACTATGGTTCTTTTACCTTGCTTGATTATTTTATTCTCTAAGAGTCTCGGCAGGAGGGGGGGGGGGGGGGGGGGGGGGGGTGTTCAAATGAATCAGTCCATACTAAGCAACCCTTGGTATTTAAGAACCCTTTTCAGGGAAAGCGTCTTGTTATATCTGGCTCTCGGGCTTTACAGGGAAAATGTGTTGTCATCTCTACCACAAGGACAGTGAAAAAAAATATTTAAGCACTACAAATCATGGAACATATGGCAACCATGTAAACTTCCTTCTGTAAATAATGGGTTAGATAAACGATTAAGGACATCACACTAACTAATATGGTGTCAGGTGCAAGAGGTAGGTGGATAGGGAATTGTATTGCTGTTGTCATGCCCTGGCCATAGAGAGGCTTTTATTCTCTATTTTGGTTAGGCCAGGGTGTGACTAGTGTGGGCATTCTAGTTTCTTTATTTCTATTTTTTCTGTTTGTATGTTTTGGCCGGGTATGGTTCTCAATCAGGGACAGCTGTCTACAAATTAATCCTCCCCCTCAAAAATAAATTTGTCTACCACCATATATTCATAAATTAATGAGTGCTTAAGGTAATAAACCTCCAGGGACAGCTGTCTATCGTTGTCTCTGATTGGGAATCATAGTTAGGCAGCCTGTTTTTGTCACGGGATACTAAGAGTGGTGGGTTGGAATCAGGCGCAGAGAGCAGGGTTCAGTATATCGTGATTTTATTCTCCGGCCAAAAAACGGTCAGCATAGAACAGACCAGCCCAAAACCAGGACCAACCAGTCCGGAGAATACACACATTAAAACCACAATCCAACAGAGTAACAAAAAACAATCCCACACAAAACAAGGGCGGGACAACCTACTATATATAAGGACGCTAATTAAACTAAAATACACACAGGTGAAACTAATATGTCTCTGATTGGGAATCATAGTTAGGCAGCCTGTTTTGCCACCTCAGTTGTGGGTAGTTGACTTTGTTAGTGGCCTGTATAGCCCTAGTAAGCTTCACGGTCGTTTTTTTGTTTCTTGTTTTTGTTGGTGACATTCTAATTAAAATAAATGTAGGCTCACCACGCTGTACCTTGGTCCGGTCATTTCCATGACAACGTGTGTGACAGCTGTGAGTGAGTGGGTGTAAATTACTAAATGGAGCCAATAATATAGAGTGTTTAACAGTGGATATGTAGTCCCGCTTTGTTCAAATATGGAATGAGGGGTAATTGTTCAACTGCTTCCAGATAATTGTAAATAAACACATTAGTTGCAATTCATTTTGTATAGCTGCAGCAAAACCATCATACATTTCTGAAATGTTTTTTGGGGGGGATTAGCACATTACAGCTAAATGTCTTGTTGTGTCGTTTGCCTGATGCAGCGAAAGGAACTATTGCTCAGTGAAACCAGAGGCATGTATTATGGAATTACCTCGAAGCACGACTGCATTCAAATGATCCCTGGCTGCCATGGGGACCTAGTCAGGGAAGAATCAAGCACACAGACCAGAGGATGTGAGAGTGACAGGCTCCCGTCAAATTAGTTCAAGTTGTTTTAGGGCATCTTTGTCCCTGGAATGAATCAGTGGCATGAATTCAGAATGGTAAAACATGTAACCCTGACAGCACATACTGTACAATGACTTTGAAGTCAAAGTTGGGCTACAGGGCTCTAAAAAGGTTACCTAGAATCTAGATAAGACTGCAGCTTTTCAATGTGATTTCGTGAGATGAAAAAATTAAAAGCTTTTCTTCATTCCATTTAGTCTGATCCTCATTAGAAACTAAATCCATACTAGCATCGATGTTTAGCGATAAATCTGGTAAAATATGTGAAATCCATTGAAGGCCAATTAAAGGATACAGTAAATGGTCAATGCTGCAAGTGGATTCGTTTTGATCCTGATGTACTGCCTAGTGTACTTCATTATAAATGGAATACAACGAGACTACGCAATGCCTAGATACAACTGAGGGTTCACTTCCTGGTTACGAAGCAAAGTAATTCATGGCAAAGCTTTTTTTTTTTTTTTTTTTCAGTCGCACATATGGCCTAGTCTTCTCTTTTGATCATTCATTTATTTTAAAGATATGAGGACTTTTCATTGTATTCTGCTCAATCTTCCCAGCCTTGCATTGTAGTTATATGGCACGTGCCAAGACAAGGCACAACCCAAGTAATAAGAGCTGAAAGAGAGCAATAAATTGTTGATGGTTCATTCACATTCCTCTGCAGGGCTGTGTTCTAACATGTATTAGGAAGCCATTTAGTCAGGCCTCCTCTAGTCAGGCCTCCTCTAGTCAGGCCTCCTCTAGTCAGGCCTCCTCTAGTCAGGCCTCCTCTAGTCAGGCCTCCTCTAGTCAGGCCTCCTCTAGTGAGCTTTAGGATGAGTCCGGATATAATATACAGCACATAAAGCCATCAACTGCAGAAAATGAGCAATGTGCAAATCAATAAAATGAAATGACTAACCTCTGAGCGTAATTATGGAATGACAGTTATTGACATTGGCACAGTCATTATGCAACGATTATGTAATGATTGTATGTTTATTAAGACCCAATAGCTAATTTTATTAACATATTAGTTTATATACATTTGCTAGAAGATACTACAAATTACCCTGTGTGTTTGATTTTATAAATTGTATCTAATGAATAATAATGCTAATCATTTAAACAAATCTACAGATTACCCCCCCCCCCCAAAAAAATGCATTTGTCTACCACCATATATTCGTAAATTAATGAGTGCTTAAGGTAATAAACCTCCAAACTCTCTAAATCTTCTAAAATGGTGTAGCCTACAGTAAGATTGCTCTCTTATCAAGAGGCTTCACCCTCTCCTACAGTAATACAATTATCCTAAGATATGGTAGGACATTAAAGTTGGGTTCCCTGCTGTTTCTCCACATTGGCAGTGTCCAAGGGAGACAAGACTGTGTGACCTACATATTTTTTTACTCATGCTCTGGCTTCAGGGATATTGTCTAATTAACATTTTAATTAAACACAAAATATTGTTAACCCTAGGCCATTCTCAGAACCTCATCTCAGACAGACTCATTACAAGCAGTGTTAGCGTCTCTCAGTTGGCCTAAAAAGAGTTACAGTATATAGGTCTACTACAGAGTCCAAGTCACTGCAGCCAAATCAACCGTGTTGCTGCTCACCGACGGTAGGAGAAATGGGTAGGAATGATCGCCTTCGTTGTGTATAGCATGTCAATACTACCTAGGTCTATTCATGGTGATTATTGCTTGCTGGAAGTCTGGAGTCTGGAGACGGACCAGTAGTTAAACCATCACAGGTCAACAGCAGGTCGACAGCAGGTCGACAGCAGGTCAACAGCAGGTCAACAGCAGGTCAACAGCAGGTCAACAGCAGGTCAACAGCAGGTCAACAGCAGGTCAACAGCAGGTCAGAGTGACCAAACAGTAATAGTCAAACATTTGGACACACCCACTCAGTCAAGGAATTTGATTTTGTACTTTATTTTTTACTTTTTCTTAATTGTAGAATAATAGTGAAGACATCCAACTATAAAATTACACATATGGAATCATGTAGTGGGCTGCAATCTGAGGTGCAGGTAACTCTAATGAACTTATCCTATGCAGCAGAGGTAACTCTGGGTCTTCCGTTCCTGTGACGGTCCTCATGAGAGCCAGTATCATCATAGCACTTGATGGTTTTTGCGACTGCACTTGAAGAAACTTTCATAGTTTTTTAAATGTTCCATATTGACTGACCTTCATGTCTTAAAGTAATGATGGACTGTCATTTCTCTTTGCTTATTTGAGCTGTTCTTGCCATAATATGGACTTGGTCTTTTACCAAATAGGGCTATCTTCTGTTTACCACCCCTACCTTGTCACAACAGAATTGATTGGCTCAAATGCAATAAGAAGGAAAAGAAATCCACAAAATAACTTTTAACAAGGTACACCTGTTAATTGAAATGCATTCCAGGTGACTACCTCATGAAGCTGTTTGAGAGAATACCAAGTGTGTGTAAAACTGTCAGCAAGGCAAAGGGTGGCTACTTTGAAGAATCTCAAATATAAAATATAATGTTTAACACTTTTTTGCTTACTACATGATTCCATATGTGTTATTTTATAGTTTTGGTGTCTTCATTATTATACTACAATGTAGAAAATAGTAAAAATAATTTAAAACCCTGGAATGAGTAGGTGTGTCCAAACTTTTGACTGGTACTGTAAATCAAATTTAGATTTGACATTTTAGCAATTTAGCAGACGCTTTTATCCAGAGCAATTATGGTTAAGTGCCTTGCTCAAGGGCACGGACAGATTTTTTTCACCTAGTCGGTTCAGGGATTCTAACCAGCAACCTTTCAGTTACTGGCACAAACACTCTTAACTGCTAGGCTACCTGCCGCCCAAATCCAATGTCAAGTCCCCCGAATACAACATGTGTAGATCGTACAGTGAAATGCTTACTTACGAGCCCCTAACCAACAATTCAAATAGTCTGGGTAGTCATTTGATTAGGTGTTCAGGAGTCTTATGGCTTGGGGGTAGAAAGCTGTTTAGAAGCCTCTTGGATCTAGAATTACGAGCCCTTTCCTAACAATGCAGAGTTAAAAAGTCAGAAAAAATTTGCTAAATAAAACAAAGGAAATAGTAACACAATAAAATAACTAAAAGAGCAATAATATAATATATAATATATAGGAGCATCAGCAACGATTCAATGTGCAGGGGTACAAGTTAGTTGAGGTAATATGTGCATGTATGTAGGTGTCACGTGTGCTCCCCCTCCGCCCTCTGGGTCACCAGGCTGCTCGTTATGGCGCTCACCTTTCAACATCGTTATGCGCACCTGCGCGTCATCGTGCTCACCTGGACTCCATCACCTCCTTGATTACCTGCCCTATATATGTCACTGCATTTTGGTTCCTTCCCCGGGTGTTATTGTTTCTGTTCCAGTGTCATGTCTGTGCATTGGTCGTGGTTTTGTATTTTGTTTATTACAACACTCACTCCCCCTGAACGTGCTTCCCGACTCTCAGCGCACATCATTACAGTAGGGGTACAAGTGACTAGGCAATTAGGATAACTAATAAACAGAGTAACAGCAGCATATGTGAAGAGTGTGAAAGTGTGTCTGTGTGTGTGTGTGTGTGTGTGTGTGTGTGTGTGTGTGTGTGTGTGTGTGTGTGTGTGTGTGTGTGTGTGTGTGTGTGTGTGTGTGTGTGTGTGTGTGCGTGCGCGTGTGTGTGTGTGTGGCGTCAATATGCATGTTTGTGTTTTGTGTGTGTGTGTGTGTGTGTTGGAGAGTCAGTATAGTAGGTGTCAGTGTGTGGGTACAGTCCAGTGAGTGTACATAGAGCCAGTGCAAGGAAGTCAGTGCAATGCAAATAGTCCGGGTAGCCATTTGATTAACTGTTCAGCAGTCTTATGGTTGGGTGGTCGAAGCTGTTCAGGAGCCTTTTGGTCCTAGACTTGGAGCTCCGGTACTGCTTGCCGTGCGGTAGCTAAGAGAGAACAGTCTATGACTTGCGTGGCTGGAGTCTTTGACAATTTTTAGGGCATTCCTCCGACGCCGCCTGGTATAGAGGTCCTGGATGGCAGGGAGCTCGGCCCCAGTGATGTACTGGGCCGTACCCACTACCCTCTGTAGCGCCTTCCTGTCAGATTCCAAGCAGTTGCCATACCAGGCGGTGATGCAGACAGTCAAGATGCTCTCAATGGTGCAGCTGAAGAACTTTTAAGGATCTGAGGGACCATGTCAACTCTTTTCAGCCTCCTGAGGGGGAAGAGGTGTTGTTCGTACCCTCTTCACGACTGTGTTGGTGTGTGTTGGACCATGATAGATCTTTAGTGATGTGGACACCAATTGAACTCGAAGCTCTCGACTCGCTCCACTACAGCCTTGTCGATGTGAATGGGGCCGTGCTCGGCCCTCTGTTTCCTGTAGACCACAATCAGCTCCTTTTTCTTGCTAAATAGTTATTTTTTTCCTTTTACTGACAGCTTTATCTATTGGGCAAAGCAGAGGTCAATCCATCTAGACTGCTCTCAAGTATCATCATGCATCTACGCTGCAGGCAGATTAGATGGTGGTATGAAATATTTGGCCTTTAAAAAAAATTCAAGAAGCAGTTTTTTCTGAAAGCATTTTGGAGGAGTGACATGTCCCAGTAAGCAAAATGATGTTGAAAGGACATCTAAAAGATCTGTTAAAAATAGGTTAATTTTAGGTTCTGAAAGATAGACTAGTGACAGATAACCAGAATACTGTATTACTATTTACATTGACCCCCCATTTAGTTCTTACACTGCTGCTACTCGCTGTTTATTATCTATGCATAGTCACTTTACCCCTACCTACATGTACATTGACTCGGTAGCGGTACCCCCTGTATAGAGCCTCGTTATTGTTATTTTATTGTGCTACTTTTTATATGTTTTTGTTTAGTTTATTTGGTAAATATTTTCTTAACTCTTTCTTGAATTGCATTATTGGTTAAATGACTTTTAAGTAAGCATTTCACGGTAAGGTTTACTACACCTGTTATATTCACGACGCAAGTGACATATAAAGTTTGATTTGATTTGACAACCTATTAGATAACCAGTATACTATATTACCTATTAGATAACCAGTATACTGTATTACCTATTAGATAACCAGTATACCGTATTACCTATTAGATAACCAGTATACTATATTACCTTCCAGATAACTAGTATACTGTATTACCAATTAGATAACCAGTATACTATATTCCCTTCCAGATAACTAGTATACTGCATTACCAATTAGATAACCAATATACTATATTACCTATCAGACAACCAGAATACTGTATTACCTATTAGACAACCAGAATACTGTATTACCTTCCAGATAAGCGGAATACTGTATTACCGACCTGATAACCCAAATACTGTATTACTTACCAGACAACCAGAATACTGCATTACATATTAGATAAGCAGTATGCTGTATTAACTATTAGATAAGCAGTATACTGTATTAACTATTAGATAAGCAGTATACTGTATTAACTATTAGATAAGCAGTATACTGTATAACCTACAATCAGAATATTACATTAAATCAAATCAAATCCAAGCTGATGAAATTGTATTGGTCACATACACGTGTTTATCAGATGTTATTGCGTGTGTAGCGAAATGCTTGTTTTCCTAGCTCCAACAGTGCAGTAATATCTAACAAGTAATATCTAACCATTCACAACAGCACATACAATACACACAAATATAAAGTAAAGGAATGGAATTCAGAATATATAAATATTTGGATTATTACAGTAGAATAGAATACAGCATATACATATGAGATGAGTAATGCAAAATATATAAACATTATTAAAGTGACTAGTGTTCCACTATTGAAGTGACCAGTGATTTCAAGTCTATGTATACAGGGCAGCAGCCTCTAAAGTGCTAGCGATGGCTATTTAACAGTCTGATGGCCTTGAGATAGAAGCTGTTTTTCAGTCTCTCGGTCCCAGCTTTGATGCACCTGTACTGACCTCGCTTTCTGGATGATAGGTGAACAGGCAGTGGCTCAGGTGTTTGTTATCCTTGATGATCTGTTAAGCCTTCCTGTGACATCGGGTGCTGTAGGTGTCCTCAAGGGCATGTAGTTTGCCCCCGAGGATGCGTTGGGCAGACCGCACCACCCTCTGGAAAGCTCTGCGGTTACAGGCGGTGGAGTTGCCGTACCAGGCGGTGATACAGCCCAACAGGATGCTCTCAATTGTGCATCTGTAAAAGTTTGTGAGGGTTTTAGCTGGCAAGTTGTTGCGCCTTCTTCACCACTCTGTTTGTGTGGGTGGACCATTTCAGGTTGTCAGTGCTGTGTTTGCCGAGGAACTTGAAGCTCTCCACCTTTTCCCATTCTCCCGTCGATGTAGATAGGAGGGTGCTCCCTCTGCTGTTTCTTGAAGTCCACGATCAGCTCCTCCGTTTTTTTGATGTTGAGTGAGAGGTTATTTTCCTGGCACCACACTCCCAGGGCCCTCACCTTCTCCCTGTAGGCTGCCTCGTCATTGTTGGTAATCAGGCCTACTACTGTTGTGTCGTCTGCAAACTTGAGGATTGAGTTGGAGGCGTTCTTGGTCACGCGGTCATGGGTGAAGAAGGAGTACAGGAGGGGGATGAGAATGTACCCTTGTGGGGCCCCTGTGTTGAGGATCAGCGTAGTGGAGGTGTTTTTTCCTACTTTCACCACCTGGGGGTGACTCGTCAGGAAGTCCAGGACCCAGTTTCACAGGACGGGGTTCAGACCCAGGGCCTCAAGTTTAATGATGAACTTGGAGGGTATTATGGTGTTGAATGCTGAGCTATAGTCAATGAACAGCATTCTTACATAGGTATTCCTCTTGTCCAGATGGGATAGGGTAGTGTGCAGAGTGATGGCGATTGCATCATCTGTGGATCTATTGGGGCGGAAAGCAAATTGAAGTGGGTCTATTACCTATCAGATAAGTAGAATACTGTTTTACCTTCCAGGTAACCACTATGCTGTTTAACCTACCAGATAACCAGTATACTGTATTACCTGCCAGATAAGTAGAATACTGTATTACCTGCCAGATAAGTAGAATACTGTATTACCTACCAGATTACCAGTATACTGTGTTACCTACCAGATTACCAGTATACTTTATTACCTACCAGATAAGTAGAATATTACCTACCAGATAACCAGTATACTGTATTACCTACCAGATAAGTAGAATACTGTTTTACCTACCAGATAAGTAGAATACTGTATCACCAACCAGATAAGTAGAATACTGAATTACCTACCAGATAACCATTATGATAACCAATATACTGTATTACCTACCAGATTACCAGTATTCTGTATTACCTACCAGATTACCAGAATACCTGGACCACAAAATGTTGACAGCAATCAAGAGGACACGTAGAAACCACAGGTTGTCTACTTCATCATTCCATGAAAGTGCCTATATTTTTCTAGAAATTATGCACCAATCTTGAATCTTGTAATATTAAATTAAGTAACCTTTAATATAGACAAGATTGAGAATTAAATCAAATCTATTTTTGATTTTGAATTAAGAATGACTCACGTGTCCCTCCGTGCACCCTCCGTGATTCTAGGAAGACATTAACCCAACATTTTCACCATCATTGTAAAGCCCTAGTTATTTTTTATTTTTTTTTGACAAAGTCATTTCTGAAGTTGATTATTCATGTTATGTTAGCTATTCATTTACATTTGTCTCATGTTAAGGTCCACCCTGTTACACAAACTGTACTCTTGATTTAATATGGTGAAACTATTCCTTTTTTACATATTTGTTTCCCGTAGATAGACAGGCAAAACATTTATTTTCACCACTACATGTTTTTATGTGAAGCTTGCATTCAATTGCCACTCCCTGTTGCATACAACAAGCTTCCAATTCCGCCTTTCGCAACGGGATTTATGGCTGATTTAAGATGAAATCATCAAAACTGTTACTGTCAACACCACAACTTTATTTGACGCTTAACAGGCACTTACTACAATATATTTAGGGGCAGTTTTATTTATTTTTTATAAACTTGAACATGTGCTCTTTATTACAGAATGCTTTTTATCAAGCTACACTTCTCAAAACAAACACAGAATTGGTGGAATGACCCTGCAGATGCAAGATCTTAATTTGAGACATTTTGGTACAGGGAAATGACATTTGAATTGTTATGTGGATTAAAATGAATGGACATTCTTGTAGGGGTTGATACATTTTAAGGGAAATTCAAGTTGGAAATTTCAAAGTGTAATTTAAAAACTTCAGAAACATCAAATACACTTACCCTGCAACCCTCATTCATGTGTTGTTGACACTCACTCGGAAGGGGATTGGCAGAGGCATAAGGTTACTGAGAGTTTCATTGCTAGTTATCAAGTCTGGACACTGCTATAGCAAATTGAATTCCAGACGGTTTATTTGTCATTTAGCAGACGCACTTATCCAAAGCAAATAGGGTTCAGTTCCTTGCTCAACGGCACATCAACAGGTTTTTCTCCTAGTCAGCTCAGGGACTCAAACCAGCAACCTTTCAGTTGCTGGACCAATCCCTCTTAACCGCTCTTCATTTGATCACCGTGTTGTTGCAGGAAATGTCTAAATAATACCCCCACCCCCACCCAATTTCAGACTAGATTTGCCCTCACTAACAATGCATCAACCCCTAAATCCACACAACAATTCACATTTTCCATTGCTGCAGGATTATTTTCCTGCTGTGAGAAAGAGGTCAAATGAAGATTCCACACCTGTAGTATTCACAACGACATCTGGGAATTGGAAATGATCCTATCGAGATGGGTCCTCCATTTAAATTAACGCTATTGGTGCAATTATTTGTTTGGGTCCATGGCAGAGAAATCTATAGAGGAAATACGTACTCACAATTGAAAGTCAGTGGTATTGATTTTGAATCTAAAGTACAGTGCTTTACGTCCGACAGGCTCATCAACATTCACAACTGGCCGTTGAGGAATGGCGGTGGAGCTCATCCGAGCACAGCATTTGTTTTGCCAGCAACCAACTATACAAAAAAGGATTGTGTTGTTTGTAGTTGTTGGGCTAAGGAATGGTTTCTCAATATCCACAGTAATGGTTTAGAATACATGTTGCCACACAATGATATGTGCAAGTAGCTGGGACTAGCAGTAGTGCTGGTTTTTATTTTGCACTCAAGACTTGTTTTTTTTTATTTCTTGTGTATAGACACACAGGTTACAAGAACAAATACGTTGCTGGTGATTCAAATGTCACAGTAGAGCAGTGTAAATGTAGGATTCAAAATAAACTTGCCAGTCGTTTGTCTGAGGGAGATTTAGAGGGACTGACTTTTTTTTTCGTCTTTTATTGTTCTTTGTTAGCATGCGGACGATGATTTTGGTCCGGTCCATCCCAACTCTGAACCAATCATAGATGTCTATATTTGGTTCAGATTTGGTCCGAACCATCCTTGATTTCGACGTCCGGTCCGGAACGGCCTAAATTTGATACAAACATAGATGTCTATATATAGTTGGTTCAGATATGTTCCAGTCCGGATCGGCCTTGATTTGTCCCAAACACTATCCACGGTTACAACGGGTGATAGGTAGCCTCAAGGTTAGAGCATTGGGTCAGTAATAGTTTGAATACTAGAGCCAACGAGGTGAATATTCTGTAGCAGTGCCCTTGAGCAAGGCACTTAACCCTAATAGCTCCAGGGGTGCTGTACAATGGTGACCTTAGCTGTGACCCCATTACCTGGGCGGGAAAATCTTGACGTTGGTCAAATTTATACGCTTTTGTTGTCAGGATTTGTTTTCCAGGCTATCCATACAACAATATCTTCTTCGATCTTCAGGAAGATCTAATCACAATCAGATTCCAAAAATCTTTTGATTTTCTACACCTGTCGACAAATGTGGGCACAATCAGGACATGTTAGAACTAGGTATAAAAGGGGCTATAGACGTCTGTCTATTTTGTTGTTTGAATTTGGTCCGGTCTGGACTGGCCTTGATTTCAATCTCCACAGACGTCCAGTCCGGACCTGTCCTATATTTGCCCCAAATATAGACATCTATAATTGGTTCAATCATATAAATCCATTTTTTTAACAAGTTTGTACAGCACAGTGCAGTACATCACAGCAGTACATTACAGGGCTCCCGAGTGGCGCAGCGGTCAAAGGCACTGCATCTCAGTGCTTGAGGCGTCACTACAGACACCCTGGTTCGATTCCAATCTGTATCATATCCGGCCATGATTGGGAGTCCCATAGGGCGGCGCACAATTGGCCCAGCGTCGTACGGGTTTGGTCGGGGAAGGTCATCATTGTAAATAATCACTTGCCTCATTAAATAAAGGTAGAATAAATACATAAAACAGCAGATTACAGTACAGTAAAGAACACTTGAGTAGATTACAGTACATTACAGTACACTTGAGTAGATTACAGTACAGAACACTTGAGTAGATTACAGTAAAGAACACTTGAGTAGATTACAGTACAGTACAGTAAAGAACACTTGAGTAGATTACAGTACAGTAAAGAACACTTGAGTAGATTACAGTACAGTAGAATTATTCCTTTAGAGCCGTGGAATTTATTCCTTTATAGAGCCAGAGTATTTATTCCTTTATAGAGCCAGAGTATTTATTCCTTTATAGAGCCATATAATGTATTCCTTTATAGAGCCAGAGTATTTATTCCTTTATAGAGCCGTAATATGTATTCCTGTATAGAGCCACCATATTTATTCCTTTATAGAGCCATATAATGTATTCCTTTATAGAGCCAGAGTATTTATTCCTTTATAGAGCCGTAATATGTATTCCTGTATAGAGCCACCATATTTATTCCTTTATAGAGCCATATAATGTATTCCTTTTTAGAGCCGTAGAATATATTCCTTTATGGAGCCATAGTATTTATTCCTATATAGAGCTTTGGTATTTGCTTTATATGCGTGTTTGTTTGTACTTTTTATCGATTGTGTAATGAACATGATGGGAGGCAGAGAGTTGGTTTCAAGCGCAGGGTGCAGCAGGTGTTTATTGTAAAGAACTACAGGAGGAGGCAGGTAGCTGGGTCCATGGGCAGGCAGAAGGTCATACACAGGAGGAGGCAGGTAGGTGGGTCCAGGGGCAGGCAGAAGGTCATACACAGGAGGAGGCAGGTAGCTGGGTCCAGAGACAGGCAGAAGGTCATACACAAGAGGAGGCAGGTAGCTGGGTCCAGGGGCAGGCAGAAGGTCATACACAAGAGGAGGCAGGTAGCTGGGTCCAGGGGCAGGCAGAAGGTCATACACAGGAGAAGGCAGGTAGGTGGGTCCAGGGGCAGGCAGAAGGTCATACACAGGAGGAGGCAGGTAGCTGGGTCCAGGGGCAGACAGAAGGTCATACACAGGAGGAGGCAGGTAGCTGGGTCCAGGGGCAGGCAGAAGGTCATACACAAGAGGAGGCAGGTAGCTGGGTCCAGGGGCAGGCAGAAGGTCATACACAAGAGGAGGCAGGAGCTGGGTCCAGGGGCAGGCAGAAGGTCATACACAGGAGGAGGCAGGTAGCTGGGTCCAGGGACAGGCAGAAGGTCATACACAGCAGGAGCCAGGTAGCTGGGTCCAGGGGCAGGAAGAAGGTCATGCACAGGAGGAGGCAGGTAGCTGGGTCCAGGGGCAGAAAGAAGGTCATACACAGGAGGAGGCAGGTAGCTGGGTCCAGGGGCAGGCAGAAGGTCATACACAGGAGGAGGCAGGTAGCTGGGTCCAGGGGCAGGCAGAAGGTCAAACACAGGGGGTCCAAAAGGGGAACAGTACAGGCAGCGAAAAGGCCAGTAACACCGGAAATTTGATAGGCTAAAGTACAGGCAGAGAATAGGCAAAAGGCTTCGTTAGTGAGGAAGGCAAAAACTATCATACACAGGAGGAGTAAATCAAGGGAAAAACAGAGCTCCGAATAGAAGTGTGTCACAAAACAAAGAATACCTCACAGTGACGGGGTGCAAAGAGCTGAACTAAATAGTGTGTGATAATGACCTACAGGTGTGTGAACAGGTGATTAGAATTCAAGTGATTGGGATCTGGAGAGTGAGCTGCGTTCAGGGTATACATGTGTTTGAGGATGTGAGTTGGAAGCAGATGTTACAGATTGACTTTTTTACCCATTTTCATAAATTGACCACGCGTCTTGCTATAGGTTATCATAGAGGTTCTTTGAATTGCAAACTTTTGGTATGCTAATTATTCTTAAGACCTGCCTAAAACACAACCAATGCTATGAGGCCTACAAAGCTGTTTTACTGTTTTTAAAACAGGAGGATATATGAAATATTGTTTATAGGACATCGGGGCAGTAACCTATTAGGACCGGTCTTAAATCAGATAAAGTAGAGTACAATACATTATACTGTACTATATTGTACTGTACTCTACTGAATAATATTCTACTGTCCTGTATTGTACCATACAGTACTGTAGTCTACTGTATTCTACTGTGCTCTACTGTGCTGAATTGTGCCGTTAAAACTCCTGAAGTCGATTATTCATTCAGATTTGGTCTTGTCCGAACTAGGGGTCTTCACAGATATACCCTAACCCGATTACCCAAGACCCCACCCGGTATCAGAACAGGTTGGATCCAGGGTTGGATCACACTTGGTGGCCACGGACCTCGGATTTGTCTGAAAATATGTGAAGTACAGACCAGTTCCTAAATTATATTTTAAGAAGAAAATGTCCTGATGAAATTAAATAAGGGTGGCAGTTGGTTCAGTCCATATTATTAATCTCTCTCCTCCACCTGTCTGCCTCTCTCTCTCTGTCTTACTTGATCTCTTGCTATAGCCAACTTGCAACACTGTTTCAACTGGGCCCTCACTGTTTCCTGTCCCAATGAGCTTGAAACAGAATGGAGAAATGTTTGGATAATCTATTTCCACTGGAGATTTGGGATCAGCAACATGTTGATATTTCACACCAAGAATAGTTAGAGCCTATCGAGAACGAAGGGTGTTGGAAAGATTGTCAGGAACTATTGTCATTCGCGGTGGATGAAAAACATGCTCCTATGAGAAAAATAAATACTTTGAGAAGCTCTGCAGCTCATAAGTGGTGGTGAGTTAAGACAATCAAAAATACTATCAGACATTACCATCTATGTGTGCTCAAGCAAATATATATATAGAAATAAACATTAACAAACAATTCACACAATGAAACAATGATTGAGCACAAATTAGCGGGAGACAGAGAGTGCATTCTGGACGAGACGTGCCTATAGTGCCCATTTCCTTCTTCAAGTGTCGACTTTTAAAATTAGAGATGTCATATGAAAATACTAATCTGTAGTGTAGACCACAAATCATTTCAGATAGGCCTAGGAAGAGAAAATACAAGTGAAACGTTAAAAGTTCAAAGCCTGCCAGACAGGTCAAAACAACTCTGCTGGCTTGCGCAAGACCTGATATAGACGCAACACAATTTAGATCCTATTGGATCGGATATATATATATATTTTTTAAATGACCGGGTCCTGTCAGTGTTGGAAGGGAATTTCACGGATCCAATTTGTTTCGGATATCAATTACAGGATCTGAGAAGACCTGTAGTCAGAGCGACACACAGACGCATCCAGGGTCAATGCCCTGCTCAAGGGCCTGTTGACAGATCTGGACTGGGGACCGTCGCTGGAGACCCCGGACTGGGGACCGTCGCTGGAGACCACGGACTGGGGACCGTCGTTGGAGGCTCCGGACTGTGGCCCGTCGTTGGAGGTTCCGGAATGTGGCCCGTCGTTGGAGGTTCCGGAATGTGGCCCGTCGTTGGAGGTTCCGGAATGTGGCCCGTCGTTGGAGGTTCCGGACTGTGGCCCATCGTTGGAGGTTCCGGAATGTGGCCCGTCGTTGGAGGTTCCGGTCTGTGAACTGTCGCGGGAAGCTCTGGACTGGGTACTGTCGCCGGACGCTCTGGACTGCCGAGGCACACTGTAGGCCTGGTGCGTGGTGCCGGCACTGGTGGTACCGGGCTGGGGACACGCACCTCAGGGCGAGTGCGGGGAGGTGGAACAGGGCGTACTGGACTGCCGAGGCGCACTATAGGCCTGGTGCATGGTGCCGGCACTGGTGGTACCGGGCTGGGAACACGCACCTCGGGGCGAGTGCGGGGAGGAGGAACAGGGCGTACTGGGCTCTGGAGGCGCACAGGATACGCTGGACCGTGGAGACGCATTGGAGATCCAGAACATAGAGCTGGCTCAATACGTCCTGGCTGGATGCCCATTCTAGCCCGGCAAATGCGAGGAGCTGGAATAGAGCGCACCGGGCTATAATAGCGCAATGGAGACACTGAGCGCTCTACCGCATAACATGGTGCCTGACCAGTAACACGCTCCCCACAGTAAGCACGAGGAGTTGGCTCAGGTCTCCTACATGACTCAGCCAATCTCCTCGTGTTCCCCCCCAAAAAACAATCTTGGGGCTGCCTCTCGGGCTTCCGTGCTAGCCATGTACCTTCATATCGTCGCCGTTCCTCTATTCTCCGGTATTTTTCCTCGTAGTATCGCCTGCCTCTAACTCCTCCTTAGGACGGCGATACTCTCGCGGCTGTGTCCAGGGTCCTGCTCCATCTAATATCTCCTCCCAGGTCCATCTCCCCATTAAGCGCTGTTCCTCCTTTTCACACTGCTTGGTCCTTGTTTTGTGGGTTGTTCTGTCACGGTCGTCATAAAGAGGAGACAGCGTGGTAAGCGAACATAACTCTTTAATAAAAGAGAGAACACTGAACAGAACTAAACAAAAACAACAAAACGAACCGTGAAGCAATATGGCTAGTGCAGAACAGGCAACTAAACATAGAATAACAACCCACAAAATAACCAAGGAATATGGCTACCTAAATATGGTTTCCAATCAGAGATAACGATAAACAGCTGCCTCTGATTGAGAACCAATCTAGGCAACCATAGACATATAGTACGTAACATTGCAAAAATCTGAAACTTTCTGTCCAAAAATTATGCAGAAAAATTAATCCATGCTTTTGTCACTTCTAGGTTAGACTACTGCAATGCTCTACTTTCCGGATACCCGGATAAAACACTAAATAAACTCCAGTTAGTGCTAAACACAGCTGCAAGAATCTTAACTAGAACCCCCAAAAATGTATCCTATTACTCCAGTGCTAGCCTCCCTACACTGGCTTCCTGTTAAAGCAAGGGCTGATTTCAAGGTTTTACTGCAAACCTACAAAGCATTATATGGGCTCCTACCTGTCTTTCCGATTTGGTCCTGCCGTATACCTACGTTCCTTCCTGTACTGGAGATTCAGGTATAATTTTGTGCATTTTTCTCCACATTCCATCCAGTTTGCTTTATTTTTGTAATAGATTACATTAGATGATTATTTTTGATTTTCCTCTTAACTTATTTTGCATCTCTGTAGTATCATTTTTATTGCTATCTACCTGTACTGTTAGTTAATATATTTCCTTTGTTAGTCTTATCTCTTTAGCCAGAAACTACTTTTTTTTTATTATTGATGAAAATTGAATTGAATGACCTCTGAAGGTACATTTAAAAGTATCCCAAACAATAAGGGGATTTGCTGAATCTATATTACACTGGAAAAATTCAGTTATAAATAATTTTGTCTTAATTAAAAATAAGTTTAATCAAGTAAACTTTGATTAAATTCCCAATATCCCCGTCCACATGAAAAATCTAAGAGTTATGTGAATGCCAATTAGATGATGATCCGATCGCATTGTGTCTCCTATTAAAACTTTTTGAACCTTTGATGTAAGATAGGAAGAGACAAGAAAGTAGTCAAGACGATTAGCTTTATTAAGTCTCCTCCAGGTCGGGGATTTTCAGTCTCTAAATACCCGTTATTTCTAATGTGTCCATAACATTTGTTATTTCCTCAAAACGTATTTTGGCTGCAGGGGCATTATTGAGTAGCTTGGATGAATAAGGTGCCCAGAGGTGCCCAGAGTAAACGGCCTGATGGTCAGTCCCAGTTGCTAATATATGCATATTATGGATAGAAAACACTCTGAAGTTTCTAAAACTGTTTGAATGATGTCTGTGAGTATAACATAACTCATATGGCAGGCAAAAACCTGAGAAAAAATCCAAACAGGAAGCGGGAAATCTGAGGTTTGTAGTTTTTGAACTCAGCCCTATCAAATACACAGCGGGATATGGTTCAAGTTGCACTTCATAGGGCTTCCACAAGATGTCAACCGTCTTTAGAAACTTGAATGAGGCTTCTACTGTGATGTAGGGCCGGATGAGAGCTCTTTGAGTCAGTGGTCTGGCTGAGAGCCTGGTCCTGGTCATGCGCATTTCACATGAGAGTGACCAGCGTTGCATGGCTTTTCTACAGACAATGGAATTCTCCGGTTATAACGTTATTGAAGATTTATGATAAAAACATAATAAAGATTGATTCTATACTTAGTTTGACAAGTTTCTACGACCTGTAATATAACTTTTCCAACTTTAATCTGACGTTTAGCTGGACCTGCACGAGCGTTTGGATTTGTATACTAAACGACCTAACAAAAGTAGCTACTTGGACATAAATAATGGACATTATTGTTAAAGCAAACATTTTTTGTGGAACTAGGATTCCTGGGAGTGCATTCTGATGTAGATCATCAAAGGTAAGGGAATATTTATAATGTTATTTTTGATTTCTGTTGACTCCAACATGGAGGATAATTGTATTTTTTTCTGACCGCCGTTTTCAGATTATTGCATGGTTTGCTTTTTCCGTAAAGCTTTTTTGAAATCTGACACAGCGGTTGCATTAAGGAGAGGTATATCTATAATTCCATGTGTAACACTTGGATTTTCATCAACATTTATGATGAGTATTTCTGTAAAATTGATGTGGCTATGCTAAATCACTGGATGCTTTTGGAACTACTGAACACAACGCGCCAATGTAAACTCAGATTTTTTTTATATAGAGAGAGTGAGATCAGTGTGTGTGTATGTATAAGTCTGTATGTGTAAGCGAGCATGTAATTGAGTATGTGTGTTCATATACACTTCATAGTGTTCAGATGTTTTTACAGTTCCCATACCTTGGGGTGGCAGGTAGCCTAGTGGTTAGAGTGTTGGACTAGTACCCAAAAAGTTGCAAGATCAAATCCCTGAGTAGACAAGGTAAAAATCTGTTGTTCTGAACAAGGCAGTTAACCCACAGTTCCTGGGCTGTAATTGAAAATAAGAATGTGTTCTTAACTGACTTACCTGGTAAAATGTATAAACCTTATTTTTTTCATAATCTGAAGTCCGTAGAATTTAGTACAGCCTCTGGTGTTATGGAGCTGTCTCGGAATAGCTGTCCATCTATAAAGAGTTTGTCCATAATGAGAAAGACACGCTTACCCTTCTCCCTTTGTTGCCTCTGTACTAGATACAGTCTCTTATGACATTCGTTGATCTCCCTTAGAAATTGGTAATTGAGACCGAATTTGGTCCCTTTAAGCTCATTCCCCTGCTTTTGATCAGCTCCTTTTGTTGGTAGTGTTCAAATATTGCGATGATCGGTCAGAGACCCTTGGTCTTGTCGCTCTAAGCTCCAAGTCTGTGTACTCGGTGGAAAGCCAACTTGTTTTCAGTCTCTATAGGAAGTTTCAAGGCGGATTGCATGAATTCTCTAATCGTGCCCTCTAGATTATTGGATGCGTCCTCAGGAATCCCAGAAAAAATATATTTTATATTTTTTGTAGCGACTCCTTCATCAACCTGTTTTCCCTGAGTAGACAATCCATGTTGGAATCGTGGATTTTTACCGTGGTTGTGAGTGCCTTGTTCTCTCCTTGGAGCGTGAGAATTTCACTCTGGTTAAACTCCAAACTCCCCATCAACCCTTCTACCTCCTCACACAACTTTTCCAGTGTTGTATGGATTCCAGTCAGAGCACTAGCCTCTACTTCAACGGTCCGTGTCTGTAGATGAATCTGTTTTTCTGTTTTTGTCGGGTTAAAGTTATTTTGTGAGGTAGTCGGATCTTTCCATGATGGAGTATGTTGTTCCTCCACAGCGTAAAGCTGTTGGTACTCGTTGATTTCCCTCAGGATCTCCTTAGTGTCCAGGTTGGCTCTTTACTGCATCCAGTTGTGTTACGAAAAGATAACAATGAGTCTTTCCCATGACAACGACAGGTGTCTGTAGTCTAGCCAGCTAGCACTCGCGGAATCCATGCAAAAAAAATGGAACACAAACTTGCAGGCCCAGCCATAAAGACAAACCACGTCGTGGAATCCTTAGCAACAAAACTTTAGTTCTGATTAAAACCAATTTAATGAAAAATATGTAAATTAAACAACAAACCGAGTGTAGACATTACAATGTTCTGTTGCGCGCTCTGATGACGTATGTTGCGTGATGACGTCACCTGACACCTAATCGTCTCAGGGTGATTGGTTGAGTGAATCCCTTTTTGGTGATTCAGCAAACGCTCTGACCCAGATCAACTTACAGTCAGTGCATTCAACTAAGGTAGATAAACTACAACATATCACAGTCATAGCAAGAAAAAAATATATTTCTGTAACGGTTACTGAGAGTGTTACATAGTTGAAGTGGCCTTTTGGTTTATTCGGTAGATTGGACTACTTTGAATGTCATCGCTGCCAATTGTAAAGCTTTTGAATGTGACAGATGAGAGCAAAAATAAATATTCTAGGTTGTGAATCTTCATTTGGTTCCTCGTTCCTATTGAATGGATTTAAAAAGTATAGTTGTGCTAAAATTGTCACGACTTCCGCCGAAGTTGGCTCCCCTGCCTGTTCGGGTGGTGCTCGGTGGTCTTCGTCACCGTCCTATTATCCGCCACCGATCCCTTTTTCGTTTGTCTGTTTGTTTTGTCTTATTAGTTTCACCTGTGTCCTGTTGTATGTGCTTAATGAGCTTCCTTATTTAAAGTACGTGTACCCGCCCTTGTTTTGTGCAGGATTGTCTTTGTGTTTCGTGTGTGCGTTTAGGTAGAGGTTTGTAATTTTCTGGACTTGGCACCCTGTGTTTTGGGTAGTCACTTTTACTGTCCACGCCCTGTGTTGTGGGCTTGTCTATTTTTGTGGCATATTATAGAGCACTTTTTCCCAGTGGAACTCTCTGCGCCTGATTCCTTCCTCACCCACCTATTCCCGCGTGACAAAAATGCTTACCTCATTGAGAATGTTTCTGCAGTTGAAGGCCATAGAATCAATGACACAAAAATACTTATTTTCAATGTCTGTAAAAGACATCTTTTCAACTTTCATTCAGAACTGAAAATTAACCTGATTTAAACGTTGGAAAATACGCATTTTGATCATCCGTAAAATACAATATAATTTCAATGTCCTGATTTTACCTTTCATTCAGAACCAAAAATGTACCTAATTTCCAAATCTCTTTTAAACATTTCAAAATAATCTTTCTTACGGGGATATATCACTCCTTCAAAACACTGTCAGACTAAACAGCTTTCACTTTAGCCATGTTCTCAATCAACTTTAATTTATACCACATTCTAATCTACCCGCAGCTCAGATGCTTGTTGATACATGAGAGCAGTCGAGATTGATTGACCTCTGCTTTTCCCAATAGATAAAGCTGTCAGTATAAGGAAAAATAACTTAGCAGCCATTTTGTCTGAAGATGTTCTTGAAAACGGACAATGTATAAGGTGTACGACAGAGTAATGACAGCCTTTTGACCTAGGACGTAAAACAGAGGAAGTCCTAAAATGGACACAGTGTATTTGACCCATCATAGACTGTACAGTGTTTCGGTATTGATCCAATGCTCCAACATGGCAAACATTTTATGACATCTGCACAACTCAGACAGAGCACAACTTTCCTAATGAGCATGTGTACTGGTAAGAAGGGAAAGTTGAGCATATGTATTATTCTGCATTAATGAAGAACACGAATGCTTGGCTAATTAGACAGAACTAGAGCTCACTTGTTATGTGCTGATGCTGTTTGAGGAAGTGGAGGAAGCACTGCATGGTAGAATAGCAAAACAGCTGAGGAAACAAGGAAAAAGACTACAGTATGTAGCTAGATTGTTTTCCACCTCTTTAAATCGAATCAGGATAAGCAGGAGCGGGAGAGTGTAGAAATATACAACAACTTTGATCAGGAGAGTCTCAGACAGGTGTTTAGCCAGGTAATTAGGTGGTATATGCATTTCAGTTCTCACATTTAATGATGTGATGACTCACTCTGCTACAGTACATGCCACAGTACAGCACAACACCCACATTACCTGACCAGTACCTAATCAAAAAACGACATGAACATATTCCTATAGCATACTGATGTTAACGAGCATTACTGAAATGAATAAATATCTAATAAACAACTCCACCTTGCGAAACTACCATTTTGTTCCTTGTCTTTTTAATTTGACTTGTTCTATTAATAACAACATTGAGCTGTTTAAACAATTCTACAAGATAATGCATTAGCTAAGACAAAATAAAGAGACAAAAGTAAAATACTTTGAACTAACATTTAGACTGAAAGTGTTGCCATTTTCAATGACGGTAATTATACTGAGAACAAACCGCTGTGCAACAGATGAGCTATTTGTTTTAATGCTCTACTTATTTCTCCCTACTGCTGTCTCTCTTTAGACATGTGTCGTGTGTACAATCACGCCCCTGAGGACTCCAGACACTAAAAGAGGGCTCTTTCATAATAAACAGGCCCTCTTCTGAACCACAAATAGAGCTCGCTGCCCACTCAAACTGTACAAATGTTATAATCTGGCCACAAAGATATGTTTACAAAAATTATGTCAACATATATACCGTCCATCATTCCCAAGGCACAGATTTGTTATGTCTTGTGTTCTGCAAATGCAGCTCAAATCTGGGCAATGTGTCAGCCTAATAATTACCCCAAGGCATTGATCTTGAGTAGGCACATGTTTGGGTATGTTGTGGGGCTACAGTTCTTCTTAGTAAGTAAGTGTTTTTATGGCCTTTCCTCTCTGGACAGGAATAGTTCCGTATAAGAATAAATCACTCATGTACAGAGGTACAAAGAAACCCCAGGGACTAGGGCAGTTGGATAAGGCCTCAATCTGCAATCGTGGGTTCTCTAGGGGCAATGATAATTAATCCACTGCCCAGGACTCTGTCTAAGGGGGAAAACAGGCAGATTGCAAAGCACTTAAAGCCAAGTGGAGAGTTTACATTACCTTGCCAACGTACTGGTATAGAATGATAGGAATCACCCCACTATGTGCAGTTGGACATAAACTGTACAATCAGATAGAGATCACTAATAAATTGATTTCTGTGTTGTTGGTTACATATTCAGTGTTTATTTTTTTCTTGAAGTCTAAACGCTTACAAAGTAATGAGATGTAAGTAATTATCTGAATTATGATTCAAAGAATAAACTGATGGACTAGTTCATTCATTTATTTGAATAACATCATTCTAATCCCAATAGGGTCTATGATTCAAAGAGTCAATCTAATCCCAATAGGGTCTATGATTCAAAGAGTCAATCCTAATACCAATAGGGTCTATGATTCAAAGAGTCAATCTAATCCCAATAGGGTATATGATTCAAAGAGTCAATCCTAATACCAATAGGGTCTATGATTCAAAGAGTCAATCTAATCCCAATAGGGTCTATGATTCAAAGAGTCAATCTAATCCCAATAGGGTCTATGATTCAAAGAGTCAATCTAATCCCAATAGGGTCTATGATTCAAAGAGTCAATCTAATCCCAATAGGGTCTATGATTCAAAGAGTCAATCTAATCCCAATAGGGTATATGATTCAAAGAGTCAATCTAATCCCAATAGGGTCTATGATTCAAAGAGTCAATCTAATCCCAATAGGGTCTATGCAGACAATGTGTCATTAGTGTTTACAGATGTAGCATCTTAATTTGAGCCACAATAGGCATTAGTGATTACGGATGTAGGATCTTAATTTGAGCCACAATAGGCATTGTGTTTACAGATGTAGGATCTTAATTTGAGCCAGTTTGCTGCAGTCGGAAAAGTTTACCTGCAGCAAAAGGAATTATTATGTGGATTATGTGGAAAACAGAAGCCTCCAGCAACAGGGTGATGAAATGAAGATCCTTCATCTGTATGACATTATTGACCACGTTCAAATCAGTCTTTCTCCAAAAGCAGAAACTTGTATAATTGGTATTCATGCAACACAAACTATCACCTACCACCGAGGTATCAAACTCAGTCAGGATGCTTGATGTAAAATATTGCCAGGCATCACATTATAAAGCATATACTCTTAGAAAAAAAGGGTTCTTTGCCTGTCCCTGTAGAAGAACTATTTTGGGTTCCATGTGGAATGGTTTCGACATGAAACCCAAAAGGCAACCTGCAACCAAAACGGGTTCATCAAAGGGTTCGCCCATGTGGACAGACTACAGAACCCTTTTTAGGTTCTAGGTAGCACTTTTTTTTTTCTAAGAGCATAAGGGCTCAGCATGAGCATGAGATATGTTCATGTTACAGTGAAAAGCAACATATTTCAGTGGAGCGAAGATAGGTAAGACAATCGTTGTATGTTAGAAGCAGCTACTCTAATTACTGTCGGATGTGGAACCTCATTACCCATCTATTCAGCGTCGATGTTTCTTCAATTTCCCTTTGAACAAAGAAACGTCTCATGCTTTAACATAATCCAAATGGGATAGCACCGTTAACTGACTGGGATCCAACTGGGTTATATAAAACAATTAGCATATCTACCAGCTCGATCTGCCAGATGCAGTTTTCCCTCATTTTATTTGAAATCAAAGGTTAATTTAATGTTAAGGTTAATTGACCAATTAGGGTGCAGCACTCTTTCTGACCTTCTCTGACTGATTGGTATCGGACACATTGATCCTGAGAGCACTGCGGTTCTGGTAGAGCTTTAAGACACTGATTACATGACGGGATTACAGCAGCAAACCCCAAGGCGCACAATTTGTGATAAAACAGAAAAGCATTGTGATACAAAATAACAAGAGAACAAATGAATACATTTTCCTTTACAATGGTGTTAGACCTGACCCTGCTTTACAGAAACTGCAGAAGGAAATTGAATTTACCACAATAGACAGTGCACGTCTCCATTTTCCCTATTGTTCGATGAAAATGTTTTAGCAAGTTAACTTCATAATTGTGACCAATTAATTGATGTGAATGTTTTATTGCAAGTTATTAGAACTGTTTATCAGCCTTATAATATATATTACTTGATTAAAGAGATTTTCTGGTACGTTTGTCAGCCAGCAGTTCCGAAAGTATCGCTCATGAGCCAAAAGTGGTCCCCGTAAATTGTGTTCTACGTTACTTATGTGCAGATATGTGCACCACGCCTTTGCTGTCTCTTTCGCTCTGCTGTGGGTGTGTCATGCGACTCTTGCCAGCTGTCACTCAAATGACGAGGGGCTGAAACTCTAACTGTAATTGCTAGAGGGCTGGCCAACATGGGGGGAAAATTTAAGGAAAATGGCAAAGCACTGCTTCCAGAAAACTGTCGCTTTCAAACTAGTGATTCCGTGGCTAATTGAGGCAAGACAGTAAATCTGCTCATAGATTATGCATATATGAACCACACATTGACACATCCAGCCCAAAGCGGGAGGTTTAAAATACTTACTAGTCCCTAAAGTTCCGGAGCATGTCTTTAATGGGGCCTATGTGAATGACTTTTAAACATTGTGGTTGAATTATTTTGACATTGATAGTTTTGAATAATTAAATAAAATAGATTATATAAAAACAAAAGGCTGTATCAACCCAAAACACACTGCAGGCTTCTCAGAGCAGAACCACAATGCTTTAGGATGATCGTTTCTGAAAAGATGGGGAAAAAACAAACCCACAGCACAGTGCTGCTAGGTGAGATGACTGGACCATTGCAGACAGAAAATCTGTGACCGTCATTTCAGTCGGTCCCCGGCATCAAGTAGCATAAGAAAGAGAAATGAGAGTGACAGGAGGAGACAGGTAATTGCTGCTCAGAGGACAGAATGAGGGCACTTGTGCGTGGAGAGACATTCAGATGCTCCTCGGCGTTTCAGTTCTGATCATTTTCTTCAAGCAGCCGATAAGGGGGGGAGGGGAGGGGGGGGGGGGGGGGGATTATATAACATCACCCTGACCTCATCCACACCTTTATCAAACTTGGTTGCGTAACAGCGCCATTGTGTAACCCATGAAAGGATTTGCCAATCTGAATGTGAATAATTTGAGGCCCATTCCTTCAGATACAATTGACGACGCAACTGCTGTAGCCACTCTTGATCATGCTAGGTAGCGTGTAGCGAGTCTGTCAACAGCACACCCTGTAGTAGACGTAGGCTGGGTTTGGCAGGATATCTGAGGGTTGAAATAACACCATGTGGCTCTTGTTTTCTACACATTTCTCTGTCTAGGAGGCTCTTAATACTGATGTCATGTGTTGGAAAATAGACCTGAGAAGAATGGAGACCGTGCATCACTTAGCATCATAATGGGAGTTGAACGCCACTTTGCATATCCCTGAAGTATCGTGTATGGTGGTTGAGTAATTTTGCCATCTGTTAACAGCACTGACACAATTTGTCATTGGAAACAGCAGGACCAAAACGAACATGTTTATTGGTGATCCATTCACACAATGTAAATATCATTGGACTTAACAGGATATTTCTTCGACTCTTTACACCAGTATTGACATCAACACTAGTGTGCACTATGTTAATATAATGTAGCTATTTAGATTGGGAAGGAGTTCATTGTAGAGAACTGGTTTGATTAATGAGTTTGGAAGGGGTGAGTTTGGGTTTTTCTACCAGACACGGGTTCTTGAAATTGCAGTTGGAGAAGCCTGAAGGATCAATATTTGTTCTTTTCAAAACAATACAGCAGAGAAAGGTCATGGAAACTTACTCCAATATTGGATGTGTGAGATCAAAATTACTGCGGCAGGGAAAAAAAACTATCCAATCCGTCTCAATGGGCATTTGGAATTCAACTCACCGCCGAAATTGTCTACTTAAGTGATAACGCCAGAGAAGCCGGTGTTTGCAGGATATATTGGCACGGGTGTTGTTAGGCCCGAGACAAAATTGAGGGTAGGCAAACCTGCCGATGTATATCCTCCAAACACCAGCTTCGAGGGCATTATCACTTTATTACAATGGGTTACCAACATATTAAAATAATGATTGACATATTTTCATTCAAAACTTTGTTTGGATGAATTTATTCATGCTATTTCATGCTTCCACGAGATATAGTCCTATCACAATTATACTGTAGGGTTGCTACCGAAGCCGGCTCGTCATTGTAAAATGTATTTGTCACATCGCAGATGTCTGGTGACAAACAAACCCAAGCAAATAGAAATCGGCTGTGATGAATGCGAGGAATATCTGATAGGAAGGATAGGCTTAAATAGAAATCGGTTGGGATGAAAGCGAGGAATATCTGATAGGAAGGATAGGGTTAAATAGAAATCGGTTGGGATGAAAGCGAGGAATATCTGATAGGAAGGATAGGGTTAAATAGAAATCGGTTTTGATGAAAGCGAGGAATATCTGCGGAGGTTAAGCCTTTCATACATTGAAGCCTTATGTTAGGAATCAAAAGGACAACGTAACAGTACAGTAGGTTAAGTCATTAAATATGAACTGAAATCCAATTTATATTCAGTCAATAAAAAACAAGTGCCATTTGAGAATTATTAATTGAAACCGTGATATCAACTGGTCCACAAATGCTATTAGGCCACCGAAAAACATATCTTACGTTATGAGCGGTGTCACCTGCGCGGCTGTGGCGGGGTCACAGCGGCACTTTGCACTGACAAAAGATGTGATGCGAGATTGCTGCTGCTTGTCCCTCTCCGAGAACGTTTCTTTGTGTTTGATAAGCATGGGATTTCTCATGGAGCTCGTTGTGCTGTGAGATGAGAGCTGAATGTTCTATAGATATTCTACCATTTGAATAGCTGTATAACGGCATAGCCTTGTTTTGTTATAATTTTTGGGATAATAGTATTATTTCCTGTGTCCTTATCACAGTCAAGCCACACCCATTTTATAGTAAAAAAAAACAAAAACATGCTGTAATATAATAGAATATATTCCAAAAAGAAAAAGTTGCCAGTGCAAAGTGATGAGCATCTCGCGTCTGGAACAGTTATTCATTATCAAAGCGTGATCATTTGAAACTGGGCTAAATTTAGGGGGGGTTTGAAAGAAAGAAAAAAAAAAACAGGGTTACAAACCAAAATTGGTCTGTTTTTTTTATATACAGACATTCGATTTAGTTTATTCTGCCTGGTCTTTCGAATTTTCTACATGGATGAACAATTCCACATTGAATACTGCATGATGCTGAATTATGGTCATAACATCTGTTTGGAGAGCTGGACCTAGGCTTAATGATGCTGATGAAAATACTCTCTTCATCTTTAACAAACTAAGGTTTTCGCAAATTTTCATGGTGGAACTTTTTTGACAGCCTTCGTGGACCACTGATCGGTTCTACATCTTGGATTTTCCCTCACACTTTTAGAAGTTAAATAATTTTATATATATATATATATATATATATATATATATATAGGGGTTATAGATTAGGCCAGGGGTAGGATCTGGCCCGCAGGTGGTTTGAGAAAAAAATATAAAAAATAAACCCAACATACTTTCAAATGACTGAAACCAAATTGAAACTGTGCAGACATGATCATGGACATTCATTGATCAACTGTACATTCACACAGTTTCTTGACTGTGTCCAGCTTGCTTATGACCATGGAAATGAAAGCTAGACAGTATCCAAAATTCCAAAAAACGATGCACAGATAGAGGGCTATTTATTTATTGTTTTGACAGCGAGGAAATATAAAACATTTTCAGTGCGGCCCTCCGGCCCTCTTTGAAGACAGGAACGCGGCCCTGGGGCAAAATTTATTTTGCAACCCTGGCCTAGGCTAACCAATTCTAAATGGCACTAGCAGTTTGCAAAGTAGTCTAAGTGGAAAATAGACGGGATGCAATTATTCTAAAACGTCAGCTCGTGGTTGGAACACATATTTCCCTACTTCAATCAATCAGTCCATTTTGAATTTGGGGGGAAAAAAAACATTGTTATTTGGCAAGGCTTGAAGCTTGTGTATCCCATCAGTTGAATACGTTTTTTGTAGGCCTAATGGGGGCCTTGGTGCACACTCAGAATGCATGTGTGTAGAGGGAGCAGTCTGAACGCAATTGAGTGAGTGAGACAGAGAGGGAGAAAGGGAATTTGGGGAGAAGAACTGTGTGATCCTTGGCTTGGTTTCTTTTTTTTTTTTTTTGTGCCCCGCAAATTCACATGTACACATGGAACACTAGAATCAAACCAAATAACATTGTATATTTTTATGGACACAATTTCACTTGCCTGTTCGAGCAGCCACAAAGCACATTCCACCAAATACCATTACTGTATTAGATAATTTTTTAAAGCTAGTTAAATATTGAGTTTTAATGTCCATTCAAGTACTCAATTATGCTCATCTCTACTGCGAAGTGAGCTTTTGATATATATTTTTAAAGCAGCACCACCAGCGGCATTAGGGGCAGCACCCCACTTGTGATTGATCCCAAAAAATAAGTAATTGTACTTATATATATATATATATAGTGTAATACATGGATTGTTTTAGATGTTCAGAAAAGTTCAGTTACTTACTACTCTGCCCCTCAGTGACTGCTAGCGCCGCCTTAGTGACTGCTAGCGCCGCCTTAGTGACTGCTAGCGCCACCTTAGTGACAGCTAGCGCCTCCTTAGTGACTGCTAGCGCCACCTTAGTGACAGCTAGCGCCTCCTTAGTGACTGCTAGCGCCACCTTAGTGACTGCTAGCGCCACCTTAGTGACTGCTAGCGCCGCCTTAGTGACTGCTAGCGCCACCTTAGTGACTGCTAGCGCCGCCTCAGGGGGAACTGCTCCAATGAAATCGCAGGATTTCATAGCATAAATTATAACACAAAGTAAATGGACAATTCTGGGGGGCTCAAATCTGTGTCCGTTCAGTCAGAATTTTTGGGTCTGCTCTAGTCTCCTCCTACCAATGAGTCTCTCGCGCCAGACGGTTTACTTACCTCCACACACGAGACTAGCTTGAATCTCAGGTACAGATAGCACTAAAACAAAAAAAACTAATTGTAATTCACGTATAAATAAATTAATAATAATATAACAGTAATAATATAAGAATGGCCAATTATATTGTTTACCGCTGACGTCGTTCATCAGTTTCTATTGTGGGTGACAGGGCGACATGTTGTGTGGACTAAAACAGCATAAAATCGGTTGTATCACAAAGCATCAAATTAATTAGCCAGGTACAATAATTCGTTTTTTTTTTGGTCAAACCATTTGATAAGCAGATAACTGGCCGGCGAGCTACAGCTAGCTAAGTCCCATGCCAAATTCAATTGTTTTTTTTAAAATTAACATCGGACTAACTCAGAAATGTGAAGTTATTTCATAATTGAAGTTAACTGGCTGACCCATCATGCTTTGTGAAATTATGTCAGTTAGCTATACCCAGTTCGATCATTTTAGTTTTATTTATTAGCTTGTTGCATTCTTTTTTGTGCAATCGTGACCTGCCCGATCCAAATAGTACCATCTAATTTGTTCAAAACAGTGGCAGCATGTGCAGCTGTGGTCATTCGGTTTTTTCACGTGCACAAGTGAAATAGGTGTGTTTATGCGGTTGTTCAAAGGCACAGATCACTTTATATACATTCACAATGTGAAATATTAAAGAACACTGCTCTTTCCATCACGTAGACTGATCAGGTGAATCCAGGTGAAAGCTATGATCCCTTATTAAATGGTACTTGTTCAATCCGCTTCAATCAGTGTAGATGAAGGGGGGGGGGGGGGGGGGGGACAGGTGAAAGGAGGATTTTTAAGCCTAGAGACAATTGAGACATGGATTGTGGATGTGTGCCGGGGTACGGTAGTAGGTGCAAGGCACACTGGTTTGAGTGTGATAAGACCTGCAACACCGCTGGGTTTTTTCACTCTCACCAGTTTCCCATCCATATCAAGATTGGTCCAACACCCAAAGGACATCCAGCCAACTTGACACAACTGTGGGAAACATTGGAGTCAACATGGGCCAGCATCCCCTGAGGAACGCCTAGGGATATTCAGCCAATCAGCGGCCCCCGCTGATCACCACTCTCAAGCAAGGCCCCTCCAAAATATCAAGTAAAGCATGCCATAAAACTGACGTAAGCCTTAAATTCCTTTAATGGGACATGTCACATGGCTCACACACAAACGCTTATGCATAAATGTAAGACGTTCACAGGATAAAGATGCTTTCATTGATTGATACACAAGTATACTTATGAAAAACAACTTTCAGATATAAAAAAAACATCCAATAAGAATTGCAGTAAGTTAGTGTCTGCTAAATAATTGCAATTTAGTGGACACTTTTATGCAAAGAACCCACTATCCTGGCGTTGCAAGCCCCATGCTCTACTAACTGAACTACAGAGGACCGTGTTCTACTAACTGAACTACAGGGGACCACGTTCTACTCACTGAACTACAGTGGACCGCGTTCTACTAACTGAACTACAGGGGACCGCGTTCTACTAACTGAACGACAGGGGACCGCGTTCTACTAACTGAACTACAGGGGACCGCGTTCTACCAACTGAACTACAGAGGACCATGTTCTACTAACTGAACTACAGAGGCCGTGTTCTACTAACTGAACTACAGAGGACCATGTTCTACTAACTGAACTACAGAGGACCATGTTCTACTAACTGAACTACAGAGCCCCATGCTCTACTAACTGAACTACAGAGGACCGTGTTCTACTAACTGAACTACAGAGCCCCATGCTCTACTAACTGAACTACAGAGGACCGTGTTCTACTAACTGAACTACAGAGGACCATGTTCTACTAACTGAACTACAGAGCCCCATGTTCTACTAACTGAACTACAAAGCACCATGTTCTACTAACTGAACTACAGAGCCCCATGCTCTACTAACTGAACTACAGAGGACCATGTTCTACTAACTGAACTACAGAGGACCGTGTTCTACTAACTGAACTACAGAGGACCGTGTTCTACTAACTGAACTACAGAGGACCATGTTCTACTAACTGAACTACAGAGGACCATGTTCTACTAACTGTACTACAGAGGACCGTGTTCTACTAACTGAACTACAGAGGACCATGTTCTACTAATAGAACTACAGAGGACCATGTTCTACTAACAGAACTACAGGGGACCGTGTTCTACTAACTGAACTACAGAGGACCATGTTCTACTAACTGAACTACAGAGCCCCATGTTCTACTAACTGAACTACAGAGGACCGTGTCCTACTAACTGAACTAGAGGACCATGTTCTACTAACTGAACTACAGAGGACCGTGTCCTACTAACTGAACTACAGGGGACCGTGTTCTACTCAGTGACACCCTGAATGTCAAACACGAGTCAAATGAGTTGACAAATTAAATGAATAATCTCAAAGATGGATTTAATTGCAATATTTCATAGCAATGTGCTAGATTAGATCAATATATGGGATAAAAAAGTTTCATCCATTTTTGCACTTCTGTGAAGGAAAATATTTAATTCATGAGTGGGCTGATATTCAGAGACGTTGAGAGTCTGGCTATCTTTAAATCAATCATTTCCATGTAACGCCTTTGAAAGCCTGAGTTAATTATTTGAAATGCATTAAACATCAAAGTTTAGCATTCTCAAAGAGATGAATTGACATTTTTGAATAGTTTGTGTTTAACAAAGTTCTAATCGCTGTGCTCTCTGTGGGTTTGTGTAGAAAACGTTACTCCACACACATAATGGGAATGCACATGAAGTGTAGAAAATGTTAAGAACACCTGCTCTTTCGATGACATAGACTGACTGGGTTAATCCAGGTTAAAGCTATGATCCCTTATTGATAACACCTGTTCAACACACTTTAATCAGTGTAGATGAAGGGGGAAGAGACAAGTTAAAGAATGATTTTTAAGCCATGAGACAATTGAGAGAATTGTGTGCGTGTGCTATCCAGATGGTGAATGGGCAAAATATTTAAGTGCCTTTGAACGGAGTAGTAGGTGACAGATGCACCGATTTGTATCAAGAACTGCAACACTGCTGTTTTTTTTTTTTACGGTTTAACAGTTTCCCGTGTGTATCAAGATTGGTACACCACTCAAAGGACATCTAGCCAACTTGATACAACTGTGGGAAACATTGGAGTCAACTGTGGGGGCCACAAAAAAAACATAATTTATAATGAGGGGCCACAGTGGCTGTGTACCCACATCCATATACCCCCCCCCCCCCCCCATCTTTCGGGGCTAAATATTCAGAGGCCCCCCTCATAAAAGAAAATCTAACAATTTAAGTTTTAAAGTTCATTTCCTGCAATTCTATATATATTTTGTCATGGGGTGGAGAGAAGATTTAGCAAGTTATATTTAATTACACATTTCATGGAATTCTACTCATTTTTCCATAGGGTTCAGCAAATGTTTGCAGTTTTTAATAAGATTTAAAAACCCCACCAACCAAAAAAGTATGATTATATATCATACACCTGGTGTCTCTTAGAATCTCCAAGCAGCTTTGACGTTCATAAAACATTCACAGGGGGATTTTGGCATTAATGAACGCTGAAAGAAAGCTGAATGAGATCTCGGTTTATTGTTTTTGTAAAGTTGACAGTGTTACATTGTACATTTCATTTATATATACACACTTGTATTTTATTTTGGATCCTGCGGCTATTTTGGGATTACATGTAGTTGCTGTGAACAATGCCGTCTGTCCTAGGATCCTGCCAGATTCCACACGGACGCCCAGCTAGCCGAGCTGACACGGCGGTCTCAAATGGAGGTCGCTGTTGAACGTTTCCAGCGCTGCAGGAGCTGTGTTTACTTTGCTTTGTTCCGGGACAATGTGGACCACGTTGACTTTCAATGTAACAACTGCTTGCTTGACTACAGGTGCAAAGTGTCTACTCTTAGCAAGGAGGTAGTAAAATGCTCTCATCATGCGTTCCAGGAGGATAATATTTCAGAATAAATTGTTAGGATAACTGGTCCCCTTGAGTACCAGTACCAATGCCAGCAAGTCAGACCAGCTACAATCAGTAAGAAGGTTAGAGACCTAACAAATCAAATTGCCCTTGACAACAGCGACAGAGTAGTTAGGAGTCAGAGTGCAACACGGAGAAGGGAATCTCCAATGCACTCTTCCAATGGTTAACACACATGCCACTAATAAATAGAACCCTCCATTCAGGAGGAAAGTTATTAGAAGTCATGAACCATGATCACACCACGTATGACTGGTCCAATACTTAAAGAGGTCTTCCGTCATGAGGTTAAGTCCTCCGTGGATAAAATAGCTATGAAAGACTTGTTCATACCTATCACCACTAAAATTTTGGAAAACACAGTGACTCGTAGTAAAACCACTACAGACTCCCTCGACACCAATTCTGACTGACGTCCAAGGCATTGACCTGAAAATTACCTGATTATGTCAGACTCATTTTGAACAAGTTGTAGTCTGCCAGCATACTTGGTTTTCTTCCCTTGACAGGTGCGCTTGTGTAAGCATAAGCGCACATGTACAACAGAACATCCAATTAGGATTTATGCTAGGATCACTTAAGGGTTCAAGCAAAATACCAGCCTTAGTAAAATTTAACATTTACTTTGAGGCCTTTGACACTACAGCTACAGTACTCACCAGTTTTCTTCCCAAAGGTCCATAGGTCATCCCTGTAGACTGCCCAAAACTAGCGCCTTACAGCTGTAGACTTATCATATAGCTATCAACTTAGGATAGTGCCTAAGCAACACACCAAGTAGGAAAACCCTAGATATGACATTTTGCCAGAACATTGGACGTACATAGAACACAGTCCAATTAGATGATTTTGGTGTGAGAATTATATTTTGTATATCTTTTGTTTATGCTTTCCATACCTTTTCAGTTCAGTTCAGTTCCTTTGTCACTTAGGACGCGATAGAGCCACAAACTAGTGAGTGAGCATGTGCAAAGGATTAGCATTTCAGTTAACTTCTTATGGATGACATCCCATTAACAGGATCGATTTGACAACAGCCAGTGAAAGTGCAGGGCGCCAAATTCATACAACAGAAATCTCATAATTAAAATTCCTCAAACAAACAAATATTTTACACCATTTATATATTCTAGTTGATGCCAGGAGTTCCTCTGGAGGAACACCCTCCCCCCCGTTCAGCTCAAACGGTGGCGCATGGAACGCAAAAACATTCTTAGAAATATTTAACCTCCACACATTAACAAGTCCAATAGCTCAAATGAAAGATAAACACCTTGTTCATCTACCCAGCATGTCAGATTTTTAAAATGTTTTACGGCGAAAACACACCACACATTTATATTAGACCACCACCGAAACAAAGACAAGCGGCAGCCATTTTGTCCCAGAAAATATAAAATTATAAAAGCAGGATTAAAAAATAAATCGCTCACTAACCTTTTGAAAATCTTCATCAGATGACAGTGATAGGACATGTTACACAGTACATTTTTTTTTTCAATAATATGCCATATATATCCATAAATGTCCATTTACAGTGTACTCATGTTCAGAAATTACTCAAAAATGCCCGCAGGAAATCTAGGTAGCTCGGCAAGATAACGTAAATAGACATCATAAACTTTGGCTAAATATACATGTTCTACATATAGTTAGAAAGATACACTGCTTCTTTATGCAACCGCTGTGTTAGATTTATTTTTAACGTTACAGAAATCGCACACTATTTCATATGCTGAGACAGCGCTCAGTTCCAAGCTACATTTCCACGTAATGTTGGAGTCAACAGAAACACAGATTTAAGCATAAATATTCCCTTACCTTCGATGGTCTTCGTTCAGAATGTTCTGGAAGGGTTCATACTTACCCAATACATCGTTTGGTTTCAAGTCTTGCGTCTTTGTATTAGCTACTGCTAATAACATCAGCTGAAATGCACCCAAAACGTCCTCCGGTCCGGATAAGTTGCGCATCAAAACTTCAAAATTACACATTATATGTCGACTAAACAGGTCAAACTAAGTGCAGAAGCAAGCTTTATGATGTTTTAGACGTGCAAAACAAACTTCAATTCAACCGGGCATCGTTTGCTCTTCCCAGGAGTGCTGGAACAAAGGAATGGCTGTGACCAATTCGCGCCCTAACGCACAGGTTTTTTTATCGCGACACTTACTCCAATCACTCCTATAGGGCCAATTCTCGCGCGATTTGAACAATTGAACGCTCTAAAGAAAGAGGACATCTAGTGGAAGAGATGGAAAGTGTCCCCAGATCCATAAGTGGTCGGGAAGGGTGGGGGCCATGACGTCAAAGTTGCTCCAACTTTCATGGCCACAAAAACTAGTTTGGAAGAATGCATGCCCTGTGAGTTCTGCTATACTTACAGACATAATTCCAACGGTTTTAGAAGCTTTAGAGTGTTTTCTATCCAATAATAATTATTATATGCATATATTAGCAATTTTTGATATTTTTTTTTTCAGTTTACTAGGGGTACCCAATTTCTCCAAAGGGGGCGTAAATCTGCCATGCCCTCAAAGAGTTAAAGATAAACTTGTTATTAATCGCACCACAGTGTCCGATTTCAAAAAGGCTTTACGACGATAGCACACCATCTGATTATGTTAGGTCAGTACCTAGTCATAGAAAAACAGCAATTTTTTCAGCCAAAGAGAGGAGTCACAAAAAGCAGAAATATATCAAATTAATCACTAACCTTTGATGATCTTCATCTGATGGTACTCATAGGACTTCATGTTACACAATACATGTATGTGTTGTTCAATAAAGTTCATATTTATATCCAAAAATCTCAGTTTACATTGGCTAGTTATGTTCAGTAATGTTGATCTGGTGATTTTGCAGAGAGCCACATCAATTTACAGAAATACTCATAATAAACCTTGATAAAATATACAAGTGTTATGCATTGAACTTTAGATAAACTTCTCCTTAATGCTGTGTCAGATTTTAAAAAAGTTTTACAGAAAAAGCACACCATGCTATAATCTGAGTACAGCGCTCAGAGACCAAAACAAGCCATACAGATATCCGCCATGTTGTGGAGTCAACAGAAGTCAGAAATAGCATTATAAATATTCACTTACCTTTGATGATCTTCATCAGAATGCACTCCCATGAATCCCAGTTCCACAATAAATGTTTGTTTTGTTCAATAAAGTCCATAATTTATGTCCAAATACCTCCTTTTTGTCTGCGCGTTTAGATCACAAATCCAAATTCACGACGCGCAGGCCAGACGAAAAGTCAAAAAATTCCATTACAGTTCGTAGAAACATGTCATACGACATATAGAATCCATTTTTAGGATGTTTTTAACATAAAATCTTCAATAATGTTTCAACCAGATAATTCCTTTGTCTGTAGAAATGCAATGGAACGCAGCTACCACTCACAGGCACACGCCTGACTGAGCTCATGGCCTTCTGGCAGACCTCTGGTTGAAACAGCTCTTATTCTCTCCCCTTTCACAGTAGAAGCCTGAAACAAGGTTCTAAAGACTGGTGACATCTAATGGAAGCCCTAGGAAGTGCAATCGGACCAAATTCCCACTGTATATTGGATAGGCAAAGACTTAAAAACCTACTAACCTCAGATTTCCCACTTCCTGGTGGATTTTTTCTCAGGTTTTTGCCTGCCATATGAGTTCTGTTATACTCACAGACATCATCCAAACAGTTTTAAAAACTTCAGAGTGTTTTCTATCCAAATATACTAATAATATGCATATCTTAGCTTCTGGGCCTGAGTAGCAGGCAGTTTACTCTGGGCGCCTTATTCATCCAAGCTACTCAATACTGCCCTTCATCCATAAGATGTTAATATAATTATCAACAGTGAAGTGATCCCTTTTGTCTTTCCTGCATGTTCTCGGTCCACACCCACATCCCCTTGTCCACCGAGCCATCATATCAGCTTAGCCCACTAGGGAACCTCCCCTATCATTTCCTTGTTACCATATCTACTATCTGTTTGTTTATGCATTTCTGTGATTATTGAGTTAGTTAGTGAATCAATTATTAAGCCAATTTGTGTATGGATGATTAATAGTAAAGGCTGGGTTGGTGCAGATAACCAACAATTTACAATGTTTGGAATGAGATTGATGTAAGGTAAATAATAATTCATTAATTAGAAGACTAATTGATCAGATATTAACATATTTAAAGAGTTATGTTAGGAAAATGATAACTTTGTAATCTGAAGATTTTCCTTGGTGCTCCGACTTCCTAGTTAATTACATTTACATGATTAGTTTAATCACGTAATAATTATTACAGATAATTCATTTGCTAAAATAAACAGTCTTCATGATGTCAAAGACACGACAGGGGTGGTGTTGCTGTCTATATTCAGAATCACATTCCTGTAAAGCTTAGAGACGATCAAATGTTAAATACTGAGTAAGTAATATGGCTACAGGTTCATCTGCCTCATAAGCCCATTCTTGTGGTAAGCTGCAATAGACCACCAAGTGCTAACAATCAGTATCTGTATAATATGTATGAAGTGTTTGATAATGTATGTGATATCAACAGAGAAGTATATTTTCTGGGTGATTTCATCAAGCTGCCCACTCAAGAAAAAGCTTCAAACTGTAACCAGTGCTTGCAACCTGGTTCAGGTTGTCAGTCAACTTACCAGGGTATTTACACAGGAATGAAATCATCAGCATGTACTGATCACATCTTTACGAGTGCTGCAGAAATTTGCTTTAAAGCAGTATCCATTGGATGTAGTGATCACGGTATTGTAGCCATACCTAGGAAAACCAAAGTATCAAAGGCTGGGCCAAATATAGTGTATAAGAGGTCATGCAATAATTTTGAAAAAAGGCTTACTCGACTCCATCATTCATTGAATCAAAACCAACTGTTCATTCATCATAAAAACCCCTGATATTGTCAACTACTTTAATGACTTTTTAATTGGCAAGATACGCAAACTTAGGTATGA
The DNA here is from genome assembly GCF_013265735.2 of Oncorhynchus mykiss. NCBI lineage: Eukaryota > Metazoa > Chordata > Actinopteri > Salmoniformes > Salmonidae > Oncorhynchus > Oncorhynchus mykiss. The sequence continues at coordinate 7,094,004 of NC_048575.1, forward strand.
CATGGTGTGGGGGCTGTGCTTTGGCAAAGTGGGTGGGGTTATATCCTGCCTGGTTGGACCTGTCCGGGGGTATCGTCGGATGGGGCCACAGTGTCTCCCGACCCCTACTGTCTCAGCCTCCAGTATTTATGCTGCAATAGTTTATGTCTGGGGTATTTCTCCTGTCTTATCCGGTGTCCTGTGTGAATTTAAGTATGCTCTCTCTATGTCTCTCTCTATGTCTCTCTCTCTTTCTCTCTCTCTTTCTCTCTCTCTTTCTCTCTGAGGACTTGAGCCCTAGGACCATGCCTCAGGACTACCTGGCCTGACGACTCCTTGCTGTCCCCAGTCCACCTATTGCTGCTCCAGTTTCAACTGTTCTGTCTGCGGCTATGGATCCCTGACCTGTTCACCGGACGCGCTACCTTGTCCCGGACCTGCTGTTTTCGACTCTCTCTCGCTCTACTGCACCTGCTGTCTAACTCCGAATGATTGGCTATGAAAAGCCAACTGACATTTACTCCTGGGGTGCTGACCTGTTGCACCCTCTACAACCACTGTGGTTATTATTATAAGACCCTGCAGGTCATCTATGAACGTTTGAACATCTTGGCCATGTACTGTTATAATCTCCACCCAGAACAGGACTGGTCACCACTCAGAGTCTGGTTCCTCTCTAGGTTTCTTCCTAGGTTCTGGACTTTCTAGGGAGTTTTTCCTAGCCACCGTGCTACTACACCTGCATTTCGTGCTGTTTGGGGTTTTAGGCTGGGTTTCGGTACAGCACTTTGTGACATAAGCTGATGTAAAAAGGGCTTTATAAATACATTTGATTGATATGCCAGCAACAAACGCTGATGCTACACATCCAAGTATATCTGACCAAATTATGATAGACAAGAATTGTACTTTTGAATTGTGCTTGGCACATTTATGAAATTGCTTATTCCAGTTACTAATAAGCACACACCTATTAAGAAAATGACGGTAACAACTGTTGAATATCCTTTGATTGATGAGGAATTGAAAAAATCTATGGTTGTGTTCATGGTCTATGGTCTTGTTCATCTTCAGTGTGGCTTTTGACATTATTGATCATAGTCTGCTCCTGGAAAAAATGTGTTATGGCTTTACACCCCCTGCTATAATGTGGATAAAGAGTTACTTGTCTAACAGAACAAAGAGCATGTTCTTTAATGAACGCCTCTCAAACAAAGTCCAGGTAGAATCAGGAATTCCCCAGGGTAGCTGTTTAGGCCCCTTAATTTTTTCAATCTTTACTAATGACATGTCACTGGCTTTGAGTAAACCCAGTGTGTGCGGGTGTCTTAACACTTAACACGTCAGCTACTACAGCGACTGAAATGACTGCAACACTTTACAAAGAGCTGCAGTTAGTTTCGGAATGGGTAGCAAGGAATAAGTTAGTCCTAAAAACTAGACGCATTGTATTTCGAACAAATCATTCACTAAACCCGAAGCCTCAACTACATCTTGTAATAAATAATATGGAAATTGAGCAAGTTGAGGTGACTAAACTGCTTGGAGTAACCCTGGATTTTAAACTGGCATGGTCAGAACATATTGATACAACAGCAGCTAAAATGGGGAGAAGTCTGTCCATAATAAAGCACTGCTCTACCTTATTAACAGCACTATAAACAAGGCAGGTACTACAGGCTCTAGTTTCGTCCCACCTAGACTCCTGCTCAGTGGTGTGGTCAGGTGCCACAAAGAAGGACATAGGAAAATTGCAGGTGCCTCAGAACAGGGCAACATGGCTGGCCCTTAAAAGTACACGGAGAGCTAACATTAATGACATGCATGTCAATCTCTCATGGCTCAAAGTGGAAGATAGATTGACTTAATCACTGCTTATTTTTGTAAGCTGTCTGTTTAAAATACTTGCACACAGCTCAGACACCCCAAAAGACATGCCACCAGGTGTCTTCACAGTCCCCAAGTCCAGAACAGATTATGGGAAGTGCACAGTACTACATAGAGCCAGTACTACATGGAACTCTATTCCACATCAGATAACTGATGCAAGCAGTAGAATCAGATTAAAATGTGTAAAAAAATACACCTTATGGAACAACGGGGACTGTGAAGAGACACAAAGTTACTGACACATGCATTGTAATATTGTTGTATGGTGGTATTAAACATTTTGTACTGTAGATATGTGGTAGTGTTATAATGTTATATGATGTACTGTTCTATATTTAGTTTTATATGTAATGCAAGTGCTTTATTAATATGTTTGGACCCCAGGAAGAGTAGTTGATGCCTTGGCAACAGCTAATGGGGATCCGTAAGAAATACAAATACAAATAAAATGTTTCTTTGAGTTCAGCCCATGTGTATTTATGTGTCAATGTGAGGGTATGGCTTCCGGCTAAAGATGAGTGTTATGGCTGTAAATCATTGGGCATGAGTCTCTCTCTATGTCCCGATCTTGATTGAGTTAAACTATGACATTGTGAGTACGTCATCTCTGTTGATATTTTACATAACTTATTTTAACTATGATGATGCACAATGCCACAGTCACAACATCAACCACTGGCCGACAACAAATATGATGACTCACATAACAGTCATACATCACGAAACTTTAAAGAAAAACTCGACCAACAATCCAATTGTTATCTTCAGTACACTCTTAGAAAAGAAGGAGCTACCTAGAACGTAAAAGCGTTCAGCTGTCCCCATAGGAGAACCCTTAGAATAACCCTTGTGGTTCCATGTACAACCCTTGTGGTTCCATGTACAACCCTTGTGGTTCCATGTACAACCCTTTTGGGCTCCTCTCCAAAAGGGTTCTACATGGAACCAAAAAGGGTTCTCCATTGAACCAAAAAGGGTTCTCCTTTGGGAACAGCAGAAGAACATTTTATGAACCCTTTTGTCTAAGAGTGTATATGATACAGCAGATTATTATTGTTCCTATGACTCCTGGCTCTTATGAAACCAAAATACAGCAGCCTTTCACTGTTACAAGAGCTGACATGGGATGGAACGAAAGTTAGAAATGTGTCATTCTTTACATAAGTGAGGCTGGGTGAAGTATTTCCCCCCTATCTGTAGCAACAAGCAATCCATCCCTGCCTCCCCCTCCCCCTTCCATTCTATTGACTTTTCTGTAAACCAGTTGATTTAGTGATCGTTTGAAGGATTTTCCCGTCGATAAGTTCTCGTTCAAGTGTTGAGCTTAGCATTTCAACCCCAAATGCTTCTACCTGGCTAGTATTATTATATCAATCAAGGTAACAAAAAAACCTGGCTGTTGATTAATGATCCCTCGTACACTCCACTGGCTTCCAGTCAAAGCTCACATCCACTTCAAGACCCTGCTGCTTGCCAACGGCGTAGCAAGGTCAACTAACTTCAGGCTATGCTCACATCTTACACCAACCTCAACACAATGTTCTGCCACCAGTCTTGGCCCTCGCACACTCCACTATCTTCCAGTCGAAGCTCCATTTCAAGACCTTGCTGCTTGCCAACGGCGTAGCACGGGGAACTAACTTCAGGCTATGCTCAAACCTTACACTCCAACCTAAACACTAGGTTCTTCCACCCCTATGGGAGGTCAGCTCCCACTCAGCCCAGTCAAAGATCTTCTCCGTCCTCCCACCACATCGGTGGAACCAGCCCCTGATGCTAGGACAGCAGAGTCCCTGCCCATCTTCCAAAAATGACTGAAAACCCACCTCTTCACAAAATATCTTGACTGATCCCACAGTGCCCACCCCCCCCAACCCCTTCTAACCCCCTGACCACCCCCTATCTACCCAAAATAAAAAACACCCTTGCATTTCTTGAACTAAGCCTCACATTTGTATTTTCTTACTAGCACTGACAGCTACTTTGAGAAAAACTGTACTTACTATGACTGTAATATGTGTTTGTCCCACCTATCTACCTTAAGATGACTGCAATGACTAAGTCGCTCTACTAAATTGCTAAAATGTAAATGAGGCGCAGTAGTAGTCATTTAAAAAAAGTCTAGAATGTAAAATTGTTGCCAAAATATCTTCAAGCAGAGCAGATTTAATGATGAGGACTTATTATGTACATCACTAGCCGGCTACCACCCGGTCACTCAACCTTGCACCTTAGAGGCTGCTGCCCTATATACATAGACATGGAATCACTGGCCACTTTAATAATGGAACACCAGTCACTTATTATGTATACATACTGCTTTACTCATCTCATATGTATTGACTGTATTCTATTCTACTGTATTTTAGTCAATGCCACTCCGACATTACTCGTCCTCATATTTATATATTTCTTAATTCCATTCTTTTAAATGTGTGTGTGTGTGTGTATTGTTGTGAATTGTTAGATATTACTGCACTGTTGGAGCTAGGAACACAAGCATTTCGCTACACCTGCAATAACATCTACTACAAATGTGTATGTGATCAATAAAATTGTATTTTATTAGATTTTATTAACGACTTTTGTTTTATTCATTTAACGATTAATACATTATTTAATTAACTTTACAGCCCATAGAAATAGTGGACTAGGTTGCAAGTGCAAGGGATGGATTTCAGTGCTACTTCATCCTTGGGTTACTCTAATGATTAAAAACAAATCTTCCTCTATTAGAATTCTTCATGATCTATGTGTAAGCGGAGCTCCTTAGACATGTGTATTATGGATGCCATCAGTACTCTCTGTATGGTCTGATTGTCTCCTCTGTAAACTCCAACATCTGAATCTCTTGACAGGGTATTAATCTTTTATCTTTCGTTTTAATATCTCCCTTTACAACTTATGTAATGTGAGGTTGAATTACACAGCAAGTTGGGATATTCTCTGAACATTGTATTCACTTTCATCTGATTATTTTGGGTTTGTTGCTACAGATAGGGGGGAATTACAGCCTCACTACTTATGTAAAGCATGACACATTTCTAACTTTCGTTCCATCCGATGTCAGCTCTCTAACAGTAAAAGGCTGCTATAATTTGGTTTCATAAGAGCCAGGAGTCATAGGAACAATAATAATCTACTGGGCATTCAGTAATGTATATTGTAGATAACAATTGGATCGTGGTGGATTTGTATTTTTTTACTGTGGCATGATGTATGACTGTTATGTGAGTCCCCATATGTGTTGTCGACCAGTGGCTGTTGTTGTGACATCATGTACAGTTGAAGTTGGAAGTTCACATACACCTTAGCCAAATACATTTAAACTCAGTTTTACACAATTTCTGACATTTAAAACTTCAGGCTAGGGCCTATTTTTCTCCACTTCATGTCTGACTGACGTGTCCATAGTAAACTGCCTGTTACTCAGGCCCAGAAGCCAGGATATGAATATAATTGGTACCATTGGATAGAAAACACGTTGAAGTTTGTAGAAATGTATAAAAACTGTATGAGACTATAACACAATAGATATGGTAGGAGAAAATCCAACGAAAAACCATCCCAAAAATATATATTTATTTTGAGTGCTCTTCCAAGGGAACGTATAGGGTCATATCCAAATCCAGCTCACAGATTGCAATTCCTATGGCTTCCACTAGATGTCAACAGTCTTTGTTCAAGGTTTCAGGCTTGTTTCTTCCCAAAAGAGGAAGAAGTTTGAGTTTTAGTTCTGGGAGTCAGAGTTGGAAATCAGTCTGTGCGTGAGCGACCAAGAGGACGCGTACCTGCTAATTTTGCTTTCCTATTGAACATACTTCTTTCCGTATGAAATATTATAGTTTAATTACATTTTAGGGAACCTGAGGATTAAATAGAAACATATTTTGGATTCCTTTCTCTGCATGTTGAACAAGTAGATTACTCAAATCGATGGCGTCAACTTCACAGACTTTTTAGGATATATCCTATATATTTAGTATATAACAAAAACGACCGGCATAATGTAGCTCGGAAACTTTGGATTACAAATCAGAGGAAGATTTAAAAAAATAAGTTAATATTTAATTGCTATTTGTGATTTTTATGAAGCCTGTGCTGATTGAAAAATATTTTGATGAGGAGCGCCGTCAAACAATCGCATGGCATGCTTTCACTGTAAATCAGACAATGCAGTTAAATGAACAAGACTTTAATCTTGCAACCGATACAAGCCACTTGTATGTACCGAAATGTTTAACATCCATCATTTGTAAGATTATTGATTTGAATTGCGCGCCCTCCAATTTCACCGGAGGTTGTCGTCAGGTGTCCCGCTGGCGGGTAAATATTCCCTGTCTTCGGTCAGTTAGGCTTGCCACTTTTTTTTAAGAATGTGAAATGTCAGAATAATAGTAGAGCGAATTATTTATTTCAGCTTTTATTTCTTTCATCACATTCCCATTGGCTCAGAAGTTTACATACACTCAATTAGTATTTGGTAACATTGCCTTTAAATTGTTTAACTTGGGTCAAATGTTTCAGATAGCCTTCCACAAGCTTCCCACAATAAGTTGGGTGAATTTTGGCCCATTCCTCCTGACAGAGCTGGTGTAACCGAGTCAGGTTTTTGTCGGCGTCCTTGGTTCATACGCTTATTTCAGTTCGCCCCAATATTTTCTATAGGATTGAGGTCAGAACTTTGATGGCCACTCCAATACCTTGACTTTGTTGTCCTTTGTTGTCCTGTTGTCACAGCTTTGGAAGTATGCTTGGGGTCATTGTCCATTTGGAAGACCCATTTGCGACCAAGCTTTAATTTCCTGACTGACGTCTTGAGACGTTGCTTCAATATTTCCACATAATTGTTCTTCTCATGATGCCATCTATTTTGTGAAGTGCACCAGTCCTGTAGCAAAGCACCCCCACAACATGATGCTGCCACCCCTGTGCTTCACAGTTGGGATGGTGTTCGTCGCCTTGCAAGCCTCCCCCTTTTTCCTCCAAACATAACGATGGTCATAATGGCCAAACAGTTCTATTATTGTTTCATCAGACCTGAGGACATTTCTCCAAAAAGTACAATCTTTGTCCTTTGTGCAATTGCAAACCGCAGTCTGGATTTTTTATGGCGGTTTTGGAGCAGTGGCTTCTTCCTTGCTGAGCGGCCTTTCAGTGTTACGTCGATATAGGACTTGTTTTACTGTGGATATAGATACTTTTGAAAGCCGTTTCCTCCAGCATCTTCACAAGGTCCTTTGCTGTTGTTTAGGGATCGATTTGCGCTTTTCGCACCAAAGTACATTCATCTCCAGGAGACTGTTACGAATTCCTTGTTGGCCCGTCAGTCTAGGGGGGGATAGTAACGAAACCCGTAACATAACTCATGCAAATTATAATAGTGACAAAGTAAAAGTGCGAACGAAAAACCACAGACAACTTAATTACCATCAAACACTATTAGTTTATTTGAAAACACACGGTAAAGAGGGGCGGGAAAAGGGGCGGAGCTGGACCCAAGGAAAGAAACAAATATCCCAACACACCCCTAAGCTAGACTAGCCTACTACTATACAGCTAACTAACTAACCAAACACACCCCTACGCTAGACTAGCCTACTGCTATACAGCTAACTAACTAACCAAAAACACCCCTACGCTGGACTAGCCTACTACTATACAGCTAACTAACTAACCAAAAACACCCCTACGCTGGACTAGCCTACTGCTATACAGCTAACTAACTAACCAAAAACACCCCTACGCTGGACTAGCCTACTGCTATACAGCTAACTAACTAACCAAAAATACAGTGGGTGGTCTGCCCAGTCCTACCTAGTGTTCTTAGACAAAGTAGTCCTTCAGGTAGTGTTGGCCCATGTTCAACTTGTCTTGGTTCCCCCTTTTCCCACCATCAAACACCATAACACAAACAATACTCACTGGAGGTGCTGGAGGTGCTAAAACAAACAAGAGAACTACCGAGAGAATGTATGACAGAGATATTGACAGCGAGATTGACAGAGAGATCAAGCTCTTGAGAAAACAACTGATTGGGTTTTTAAACCAAGGGAAAGGAAATGTGATTGGGTAAGGGAAAAGGAGGTGTGTTTTCTGATTGATGACTGTATGTTGACTGATTGGGGAATGATGATTGCCACCTGTGAGGAGGGGAGAAGGAGAGAAAAGAAATACACACACACACAGGATACACACAGAATGCCCGAATCCGTAACAGAGACAGAACGCGTCTCCTTCCTGATTGATATGATGGCTGGTGCCATGGTTTTTAAACTTCCGTACTACTGTTTGTTCAGTTGAACGTGGTACCTTCAGGCATTTGGGAATTGCTCCCAAGGATGAACCAGACTTGTGGAGGTCTACAATTTTTTTTCTGAGGTCTTGGCTGATTTCTTCAGATTTTCCCATGATGTCAAGCAAAGAGGCTCTGAGTTTGAAGGTTGGCCTTGAAATACATCCACAGGTACACCTCCAATTGACTAAAATTATGTCAATTAGGCTATCAAAAGCTTCTAAAGCCATGACATTTTCTTGAATTTTCCAAGCTGTTTAAAGGCACAGTCAACTTAGTGTATGTAAACTTCTGACCCACTGGAATTGTGATACAGTGAATTATAAGTGAAATAATCTGTCTGTAAACAATTGTTGTAAAAATTACTTGTGTCATGCACAAAGTAGATGTCTTAACCGACTTGCCTTTAACAAGAAATTTGTGGAGTGGTTGAAAAACGAGTTTGAATGACTCCAACCTAAGTGTATGTAAACTTACGACTGTATCATCAAAGTTCAAATAAATTATGTAAAATCTCAGTTGAACTCATTCAATACAGGGACATAGAGGAAGATCCATGCCCAATGGCTTGAAACCATAACACATATACACTGCTCAAAAAAATTAAGGAAACACTAAAACAACACATCCAAAATCTGAATGAATCAAATAGTCTTATGAAATACTTTTTTCTTTACATAGTTGAATGTGCTGACAACAAAATCACACAAAAATGATCAATGGAAATCAAATTTATCAACCCATGGAGGTCTGGATTTGGAGTCACACTCAAAATTAAAGTGGAAAACCACACTACAGGCTGATCCAACTTTAATGTAAGTTCCTTAAAACATGTCAAAAGGAGGCTCAGTAGTGTGTGTGGCCTCCACGTGCCTGTATGACCTCCCTACAACGCCTGGGCATGCTCCTGATGAGGTGGCGGATGGTCTCCTGAGGGATCTCCTCCCAGACCTGGACTAAAGCATCCGCCAACTCCTGGACAGTCTGTGGTGCAACGTGGCGTTGGTGGATGGAACAAGACATGATGTCCCTGATGTGCTCAATTGGATTCAGGTCTGGGGAACGGGCGGGCCAGTCCATAGCATCAATGCCTTCCTCTTGCAGGAACTGCTGACACAGTCCAGCCACATGAGGTCTAGCATTGTCTTGCATTAGGAGGAACCAAGGGCCAACTGCACCAGCATATGGTCTCACAAGGGGTCTGAGGATCTCATCTCGGTACCTAATGGCAGTCAGGCTACCTCTGGCGAGCACATGGAGTGCTGTGCGGCCCCCCAAAGAAATGCCACCCCACACCATGACTGACCCACCGCCAAACCGGTCATGCTGGAAGATGTTGCAAGCAGCAGAACGTTCTCCACGGCGTCTCCAGACTCTGTCACGTCTGTCACTTTCATCTATGAAGAGCACAGGGTGCCAGTGGCGAATTTGCCAATCTTGGTGTTCTCTGGCAAATGCCAAACGTCCTGCACGGTGTTGGGCTGTAAGCACAACCCCCACCTGTGGACATCGGGCCCTCATACCACCCACATGGAGTCTGTTTCTGACCGTTTGAGCAGACACATGCACATTTGTGGCCTGCTGGAGGTCATTTTTCAGGGCTCTGGCAGTGCTCCTCCTGCTCCTCCTTACACAAAGACAGAGGTAGCGGTCCTGCTGCTGGGTTGTTGCCCTCCTACGGCCTTCTCCACGTCTCCTGATGTACTGGCCTGTCTCCTGGTAGCGCCTCCATGCTCTGGACACTACGCTGACAGACACAGCAAACCTTCTTGCCACAGCTTGCATTGATGTGCCATCCTGGATGAGCTGCAATACCTGAAACACTTGTGTGGGTTGTAGACTCCGTCTCATGCTACCACTAGAGAGAAAGCACCGCCAGCATTCAAAAGTGACCAAAACATCAGCCAGGAAGCATAGGAACTGAGAAGTGGTCTGTGGTCACCACCTGCAGAACCCCTCCTTTATTTGGGGTGTCTTGCTAATTGCCTATAATTTCCACCTGTTGTCTATTCCATTTGCACAACAGCATGTGAAATGTATTGTCAATCAGTGTTGCTTCCTAAGTGGACAGTTTGATTTCACAGAAGTGTGAATGACTTGGAGTTACATTGTGTTGTTTAAGTGTTCCCTTTATTTTTTTGAGCAGTGTATTTAGCTGGAAGCAATACCCTCACACTGACTCATAACTATATGTGGGCTGAACTGAAAGACATATTTCATTAATACCAACATCCCCTAGTGAATGTTTTATGAACATCGACACTGCTAGGAGATACTAAGAGGCAGCAGGTACAGCACAAATTAATGTTGAAACTGGGGAGAATCTGTAAAGAGTCGGCCGCTACCTGGTTACGAACAGCCTGTCCTTTAGGAGTGACTTATGACCTGACTTGAATCCTGGGCACAATAAACAGCTTGCTACGCTTCGCCTATAATATCATAATTTGTCTTGCGGGTCGCGCCGGGAATTAATAAGGAAGACAAGTGTACCTGGAGAGGACCCAGAGGGTTGTCATGTATTTGAACAATGACAGAAAACATGCTTGCTGTGACCAAACTATCACCAGGGAGGTCTTGCCACTTCAGAGAAATGAATACTTGACCCAGCGCTGCATAACTTAATGGTGAATAATGGTTTGGATAGGTGACAAATTGTACAGTGTATTCAGAAAGTATTCAGACCCCATGATGTTTTCCACATTTTGTTACTTTACAGCCATATCCTAAAATGGATTAAACAGTTTTTCCCCTCATCAATCTTCACATAATACCCCACAATGACAACGCAAAAACATTTTTTTTAGACATTTTTGCAGATGTATTAAAAATAAAAAGCTGAAATATCACATTTACATAATTATTTAGACCTTTACTCAGAACTTGAAGCACCTTTGGCAGCTATTTCAGCCTCAAGTCTTCTTGGGTATAATACTACAAGCTTGGCACACCTGTATTTGCGGAGTTTCTCCCATTCTTCTCTGCAGATCCTCTCAAGTTCTGTCTGGTTGGATGGGGAGTGTCAGTGCACAGCTATTTTCAGGTCTCTCCAGAGATGTTAGATCGGGTTCAAGTCCAGGCTCTGGCTGGGCAACTCTAAAAATTCGGAGACTTTTCCCAAGCCACTCCTTTGTTGTCTTGTCTGTGTGCTTAGGGTTGTTGTCCTGTTGGAAGTCGAACCTTCGCCCCAGTCTAATGTCCTAAGTGCTCTGGAGCAGGTTTTCATCAAAAATCTCTCTGTACATTGCTTCGTTCATATTTCCCTCGATCCTGACTAGTCTCCCAGTCCCTGCCCCTGAAAAACATTCCCACAGCATGATGCTGCCACCACTGTACTTTACCTTAGGGATGGTGACAGGTTTCCTCCAGACATGATGTTTGGCATTCAGGCCAAAGAGTTAAATCTTTAAGTGGCTTTTGGCAAACTGCAAGCAGGCTGTCATGTGCCTTCTACTGAGGAGTAGCTTCGGTCTGGCCACTCTGATTTGGTGTGCTGCAGAGATGGTTGTCCTTCTGGAAGGTTCTCCAATCTCCGCAGAGGAAATCTGGAGCTCTGTCAGAGTGACCATCGGGTTCTTGGTCACCTCCTTGACCAAGGCCCTGCGCCCCCCGATTGCTCAGTTTGGCCAGGTGGCCAGCTCTAGGAAGAGTCTTGGTGGTTCCAAACTTCTTATTCTTTAAGAATGATGGAGGCCACTGTGTTCTTGGGGAAGTTCAATGCTGCAGAAATGTTTTGGTATCCTTCCTCAGATCTGTGCCTCGACACAATCCTGGCTTGATTTTTGTTCTGACATGCACTGTCAACTGTGGGACCTTATATAATCATGTCCAATCAAATGAATTTACCAGAGGTGGACTCCAATCAAGTTGTAGAAACATCTCGTGGATGATCACACCTGAGCTCAATTTCGGGTCTCATAGCAAAGGGTATGAATACTTTTGTAAATAGGGGATTCTTGTTTTAAATGTTAAATATAATTGCAAACATTTCAAAAAACCTGTTTGCACTTTGTCATTATGGCGTATTGTGTGTAGATTGATGATAATTAGCAAAAATGGAAGGGTCTGAATACTTTCCGAATGCACTGTAAATAAAATATTTGGGCGTTTGATGGGAAACATCAATGGACACCTTGGGGTTACAATGAATTAAAAGCTTGTCATCATAATACAAGTGGCATGAAAACTCTCTTTGGGAGGCTCTCATTGGCCTGTCCTTATATCTAATAAGCTAATCAGATTTTTTTAATTCTCTGTGTTCTTTCAGAAAGATTGGTCCCACTTTACAGTAAGTGTCCCTAATACCTACCCTACTGTGTGTATTTGCATGGTAATTACTTCGGTTCAGTAAGTACACATTGTTACATATTACTTACAAATGTTAAACATGAAAGGTCAACGCGTTTTAAACAAAAAACTGCAAATCATTCGGAGAGTGTTTTCTATTTGATTAGCTCGCAAGCTCTTTTAAATGTAATTGTAATTGTCATCAACATTGAAAGAACAATGAGTGTGTATTCAATCCCAGAGAGGATTATTAATATTAAAGAACTCAAAGTTTTATCCAACCAGATTAGTCATGCGAGCATGGTCAATATGAAGTGTAAAAAAACAACATTTTATGGGCTTTTTTTTGTCTCTATGAACTAATTGCAGTGTAGCCTGTATGCTTTTAAGCAATGGACCAGCTCTGATCCGAGCTGTTTTACATAATGTATGTATCACTCTCTGGATTTAAAACAACTTACAATTTATCCAGGCTAATGACATATCCGTCTTCTGCAGGCAAAGACTGAGTAGTCCCTCCAACCAAATTAGTTTTCCATTATTTCAAAGACATCTCCGGAGCACTTTCTGCTCTCTCTCTATTGTGTCTTGTACTAACGAGCTTGGAGTAACCGTTATTAGGAGCATTGAGATTTGAATGTGTCAATTCATTGCATTCTCTTGTACTGACGAAAGCTCAGTGACATGTTTTAGTGAAAGAAAAGTGTGTCTAAAGCAACATAACAGAGATAGCCAATGCCTAATGTTGTCCCATTGGAAGACTGAATTTCAGGTTTATGTTTTTTTTTTTTTCAGCTACTGAGAGATGTCCCACTAAAAGATCTACTGTAGTGTTCTATATCAGTGTTGTACTATTGTTGAGCTCCTCTATTGTAGTGTGCTATATCACTGTTGTGCTATTGTTGACCTCTTATATTGTACTGGCTGTAACAGGGTTGTGCTGTTGTTGACCTCTTCTACTGTACTGGCTGGAACAGGGTTGTTTTGTTGTTGACCTCTTATATTGTACTGGCTGTAACAGGGTTTTGCTGTTGTTGACCTCTTCTACTGTACTGGCTGGAACAGGGTTGTTCTGTTGTTGACCTCTTATATTGTACTGGCTGTAACAGGGTTGTTCTGTTGTTGACCTTTTATATTGTACTGGCTGTAACAGGGTTGTACTGTTGTTGACCTCTTATATTGTACTGGCTGTAACAGAGTTGTACTGTTGTTGACCTCTTATATTGTACTGGCTGTAACAGGGTTGTACTGTTGTTGACCTCTTATATTGTACTGGCTGGAACAGGGTTGTTTTGTTGTTGACCTTTTATATTGTACTGGCTGTAACAGGGTTGTTCTGTTGTTGACCTCTTATATTGTACTGGCTGTAACAGGGTTGTACTGTTGTTGACCTCTTATATTGTACTGGCTGGAACAGGGTTGTTTTGTTGTTGACCTTTTATATTGTACTGGCTGTAACAGGGTTGTTCTGTTGTTGACCTCTTATATTGTACTGGCTGTAACAAGGTTGTTCTGAACTGGCTGTAACAGTGTCGGCACCAAAACATTTATCTTACCAACCTTTGTTGATTCGCAATAAGATATTGTCACGTATACTCCCTCTCCGGCCTCTAGGTCATCAGGCTGCTGATTATCCCACACACCTGTCACCATTGTCAAGCGCACCAGCGCCTCATGACACTCCCCTGGACTCAATAACCTCCTTGATTATCTTCCCTGTGTCTGTTACTCCCCTTGGTTCTTTCCTCGGGTGTTATTGACTCTGTTTTCATGTCAGGTGCGTTGTTTGTGTTACGTGTTTCATTGTTTCATTCATTTATTCAAACACTTGCTTCCCGACTCTCGGCGCACATCGTTACAGATACTCTGTCTGTCTGTCGTCTGTTATTTCGTATAATTTGATTTGTGACAAACCTATTATTTACACTCTGATCTAGTTTACCAACCGATGTCTTTCCTCTGTATCGGTATCAGCCGCTCATAGCTCTAAATATCTTCAACATTTGTCCACTCGTTTGTGTGCTCAGTGTAACACAGCCCAACTGTGGTCAAGCAGAGGACTTGTTCTTAATGTAAATGGTGTTGTGTGTGTGCTCGCGTCCCCGCTGTGATTGTTTTGAAAACAAGCTCTGATGTCAGTGCGAAACTGCCACCACAAAGAAATATCCTCTCAAATAGGCTTGTCTCGTTGTAGCCTGATTAAACTATTCACAGAGAAGTAGAACATCACATCACCTTGCACTGCGTTTTGTCTTGTATGGTATGTACTGTTATATAGGTCTGATTTTCACATTAATCAGAGTAGACCAATACCCCAGATGGTGACCAGGTTTAGTGACCAACATTGACCAGTCAATGTCAGTTGCCTATGAAAAGCCAACTAACATTAACTCTTGAGGTGTTGACTTGCTGCACCGTCAATAACCACTGTGGATATTATTATTGACCCTGTGGGTTATCTATAGCTTTGCAAAGCCCCCGGATCCCACGAGCTGTACACTGTAGTGTTTAACTGTGAAGGGAAACACTATAAATATGATTATGATTTAGAACCTCAGCTAACAGTAACTGTACATCGCCATATTGGCATTGTTGCATCACTGGCAGGAGAGAATTTTGGAACTCCCAAAAATGGCTGAATTTACGGAGTAGCTCCGAGTCGTCTGAGAATTAGTTTATTACAGAAAATTAAATAATGTTAGTTGGGGAGCCAATAAACCTACACTGTAGTGTTTAAATGTGAGCTTGCAAGATCAGGTGGCTTTGTGAGGCTAGATCATCTATGAACCTTTGAACATCTTCAAGATCAATCTGGCCTTAATGGCCATGTAATTTTATAATCTACCTCCCAGCACAGTCAGAAGAGGACTGGCCACCCCTCGGAGCCTGGTTCCTCTCTAGGTTTCTTCCTAGGAGTTTTTCCTAGCCACCGTGCGTCTACATCTGCATTGCTTGCTCTTTGGGGTTTCAGGCTGGGTTTCTGTATAAGCACTTTGTGACAACTGTTGATGTGAAAATGGCTTCATAAAATACATTTGATTGATTGATTTTAAAAGATGAATGGTCACAAAGTGGCCTGTCCTTAACATGACAACGGGACATAACTAATGAATTAAACATATTGACTGTGTCTGATACATTATACTAAAATACCAAGCTTCATAGAATCTGAACTGTATTGGAGATGGGTGTGGGACAATTATGTGTAGCCTTATACGCTCGATATAGTGATGTTTCACGAGACCAACAGCCACTACCAGGAACAATGTAGAGCCCGACTTCCCAGATTTGCTTTAATTGAAAGACGACAACAATTATGTAGTCCACAGATTCAATTAGGCCCAGTGAGTCTAGCAGAGTTTAATCCACTGTTGTAAGCCAGTGTCTGAGATTGGCTTCTCCATTATGAGAGATATAATCAGGGCAGGCATGAGTAGGCATAGTCAGTCAAAAATCAAACATTAGACTGCACAATAAACCAGTATCAAATCTGAATCAATTAGGGGCTAGATTAGTAAACTAAACCACAGATGGGTTGTATTAAGTATACATTTCCTTTTGTGTTTCTCTATTATTGTAATGTCATCTGTGGGTAGCGGGACTAGAGGAGTCAGACGCAGGACAGCAGATATGAGTAAATAAACGTATTTTACTCAAAATAGAACAAATACGATACAACATTAGCGAGCCCACAATAAACGGACCGTATTACATAAAAACAATCACTCACAAACAAACATGGGGGAACAGAGGGTTAAATCATGAACAGGTAATTGGGGGATTGAAACCAGGTGTGTAAGACAAAGACAAAACAAATGGAAAATGAAAAGTGGATCGGCGATGGCTAGAAGGCCGGTGACGTCGACTGCCGAACGCCGCCCAAACAAGAAGAGGGACTGACTTCGGCGGAAGTCGTGACAATTATTGAGAATCGTATTCCAAATTAAGTCAATTCTGAAGTGATGAGGTGGACAAGATTAATCAGATATGTATAAACACAGATATGAGTAAATATTGACTGAAATATATATCGGTTGAATAAAAAATGCGAAAACAGCCTTCGATACAAAAATCAAAACAGCCTTCGATACAAAAATCGAAACAGCCTTCGATACAAAAATCGAAACAGCCTTCGATACAAAAATCAAAACAGCCTTCGATACAAAAAACAAAACAGCCTTCGATACAAAAAACAAAACAGCCTTCGATACAAAAATCAAAACAGCCTTCGATACAAAAATCAAAACAGCCTTCGATACAAAAATCAAAACAGCCTTCGATACAAAAAACAAAACAGCCTTCGATACAAAAAACAAAACAGCCTTCGATACAAAAAACAAAACAGCCTTCGATACAAAAAACGAAACAGCCTTCGATACAAAAATCAAAACAGCCTTCGATACAAAAAACGAAACAGCCTTCGATACAAAAAACGAAACAGCCTTCGATACAAAAAACAAAACAGCCTTCGATACAAAAATCAAAACAGCCTTCGATACAAAAATCAAAACAGCCTTCGATACAAAAATCAAAACAGCCTTCGATACAAAAAACGAAACAGCCTTCGATACAAAAATCAAAACAGCCTTCGATACAAAAATCAAAACAGCCTTCGATACAAAAAACAAAACAGCCTTCGATACAAAAATCAAAACAGCCTTCGATACAAAAATCAAAACAGCCTTCGATACAAAAAACAAAACAGCCTTCGATACAAAAAACAAAACAGCCTTCGATACAAAAAACAAAACAGCCTTCGATACAAAAAACGAAACAGCCTTCGATACAAAAATCAAAACAGCCTTCGATACAAAAAACGAAACAGCCTTCGATACAAAAATCAAAACAGCCTTCGATACAAAAATCAAAACAGCCTTCGATACAAAAATCAAAACAGCCTTCGATACAAAAATCAAAACAGCCTTCGATACAAAAATCAAAACAGCCTTCGATACAAAAATCAAAACAGCCTTCGATACAAAAATCAAAACAGCCTTCGATACAAAAATCAAAACAGCCTTCGATACAAAAAACAAAACAGCCTTCGATTGCATTTTTTTCCCTCCACAATTGTTTTCTTGACATGTTTATTTTAAGTAGCTTTTCCGTTCTATTCCAAGATGCATAATACCATGACCAGTCAAAGTTGTAATTGAGCATTTGTGAAAGATAAGGTCATTTTGAGCTTCAAGTGTGCCAAAATAATTTTCACTTGCTTCAATTAATTCTTAAATGTCATTTGGGAAAGAGAGAGGGAAAAGTCATGTTAAACTACCGGGACTTGAACTTTAAATGCCACCACACACCTTCCATACCTCTCTGTCCTATTTTTGTTTCCCCAAAATAACTACCAATTTAACTAGATAACATTAATACGCTAAGAGCAGTATTATAACATTAAGCCCATTGGACATGGAACGGTTGCATTTGATTAAGGGAAGAGAGGGGGGACTTGAATAGGAATAAGGCTCTCTCCTTCACGCTGGGTGGCAAGATGTCTCAATCCCAATCGTAACATCAACTGTTGATTTGTGTTTCCTGCTCTTCAATGTAAGTTTACTATAGGTTATTGATGCTTTGGTCCATTTTTCTTAGATTCCTACATAAAGAAATGGTGCTCTGTTTATGTTGGGAAAAGTCCCTTGCATTTGTACAGTGTCCATTTTAGGACATTCTCAACCTCATACCTCACCCACCCTAGAGTCAACCTTCAATAAACTTTCAGTATTGACTGAAGGAGCGGTGAGGTATGACGGTAAGGATGTCCTAAAATGGACACCGTGCATCCTACTTGGGTCTCTGAGTTATTTTGTGGGGGATTTACTCCTAACTCTCCAGTCTGGAGAACATCCATAATTATTAATAAATATCTAGGGAATCCTCTCTGTTTTGTTCTCTGTTCAACTCTAGTACCATGCCTCAAAGTGCCTATGTCAGATTACCAGGCGAAAAAAAGAGAAAACTTCAACAAAAACTCCCTGCTTACTGACTGGATAACTCTAACTTTTGTGTACGTCTATTCCCAAACATACAGTATTTCTTATTTTCCTATTAACGCTAAGAAGAAAAACTTCCATCACACATTTCCATAAGTTAATGAACATTTTCCTGGGAGACCACTAATAATGAGATAGAACATTGTTTTCATGTGATAGAGATGAAGTTTAATAATTAACATAATGGTCATGTGATAGAGATGTAGTTTATTCATTTACATAATGGTCACGTGATAGAGATGTAGTGTATTAATTAACATAATGGTCATGTGATAGAGATGTAGTTTATTCATTAGATGAATTAGCTGCATGCTGTTGTTCTGCTACATAATAGCCCTTTATTTGCCGTGACGTCTCTGCCTACCTTAAACATTGAATGCACCATTGGCAAAGCAGCACTGCCTATTGTTTTAATGCCTAGCCACAGATCCAGATGACACAACAGGACTCCCTGACCCCCATCTGTAAATTCATTATGTCACATGTTAAAATCCATTACTGACGCTGATTGCTACAGCCCAATGAGACAAAACATGTAGTGTGCATTCACACAATTTCAAATGGCTGGTCATGCCAAAGGCCTTGCCCCCAGGGGGGGAACTGAGAAAGTTCAATGCATCCTTCCACTGCTTACATGTCTCCTGATAAAGGATGTACGATAACGGTATTTATAATGCATGTTTGAATTATCTGTGACACGAAAACGCCTTGTTCAATTAATGGTGCAAATCAATGTCTTTGAAATCGTTCTGTTTCTTCCTGCTTTTATTTGTGGCCTGGCCTGAATTCAAAAAAACAACTATTGGTCATTAGACAAATAAATGCACTCATGGGAGAATAAGCATTGGCTAATACAAGCTCCGGGCTCTTTAAATAAATTCTAGCTGGTATATGATAATGACTTGCAATGGGGATATAAGACCGTGCTAGTCCACTGGAGCCTGTTAACTGAAACGACCTGGGGTTCGAATGGTATAACTCATGAAATATCAAATGAAGCACGGATTTAAACGTCCAATTAATGGCCACGTCCAATTAATGTAATTCCTTTTTCTGAAATGTCTAGAAAAAGAAAGTCGCCATAATGAATGTACACACCGAAATGGTTTCCTATGCTGGTACCTACAGTATAATATTTTGCCTGAAGGTATTGTTGCTAATCTCCCTGCAATAACAAGTCTCCTTGTTAATCATAGGACGTTATAGAATGTGTCACTGTTTTGGACATAATTGTATTTATTTGTGTTTACCCACAAGGTGCCATCTGTTTATCATACTCTACCATACAATTTCATTAATTAGTGACACAGTTGATATTACAAACACAATATTAGGAGATTGGGGCCGCGTAGAGAGAGAATGCCTCGGCCTGATTGCAGTGCAGATGGTTATGAAGTTAAGGCAGATGGCGTGTCAGATTGATTAAGCTCAGGTCTGCCAGCTGATAAATACACAACAAGGATTGAGATCCCCCATTTACAGATGACTTGAAATGACGGAGATGTGTCAACTCGCCGGGTTAATCCTCTTGCCCATTCAAGCTGTTCCAGATGGCTTGCACCCAGCCATGTGCGGAGGCCCATAGGTTCTAGACAGGCTGATTACACTGTAAATAAGAGACAGCACTCTGACGAGGTGGGCACTGTCCATTTTCCCATATCTCTTTATTTCAGGAAGGCTACTCTCGCTTTCATCTTTTCATTCCGATGACATTTCAGCTGGCGTCGAAAGCTGCTTACCTGCTTGATAAGGTACTGAGGGAAATATCAAGGAACTGTCTATGACATCTGTCACACCCTGATCTAGTTTCATTTGTCTTTGTGCTTGTCTCCACCCCCCTCCAGATGTCATCCATCTTCCCCCATTATCCCCAATGTATTTATACCTGTGTTCTCTGTTTGTCTGCTGCCAGTTCGTTTTGTTCGTCAAGCCTACCAGCATTTTTCCCCCTTGATCTTGTCTTTTTCTAGTTCCTGTTTTCTAGTTTTCCGGTTTTGACCATTCTGCCTGCCCTGACCCTGAGCCCGCCTGCCTGCCGTTTTGTACCTTGTCACACCACCCTGTATTATTGACCTCTACATGCCCTGACCCCGAGACTGCCAGCCGTTCTGTACCGTATGGACTCTGATCTGGATTACTGACCTCTGCCTGCCCTTGACCTGTCATTTTGCCTGACCCCGGTTCTAGCAATACTGTCTGCATCTGGGTCTTCTCATTAAAAGTGATAACATCAGCTGTCATGCACTCCTCTGAATATATCACAACATTCTACAGTCACATGATTATGTGTCTATCTCCTAATGGCCATTAAAAATGCCAGAAGAATTTTCAAGAAGTATCCCTGAATCAAGAAGTATGTAATACATTGAGGGATCCTGCAGCAATCAATGTTTTTGATACCATGGACATACACAAGAAAACAATCGGTAAACAACTATCGGCACCAAATGTCATCACTCCGTAAAAGCGTATTTGACTGCTTGATACTTGCTTTATTTAGGCTGTTTTCTGAAGTTCAATCATGACGTTTACAGCCTCATTAGTGTGTTGATTGTGAACACTTCCTTCATCTCTTCATTCATCACCTTCTCCCAAGGGCTTCAATCTCTCTAGCAAGGCTTTGTGCAGCTCTGTAATCAAAGGAATCCCAAATATCAACGGACAACACTACACAGTAACGTTGAGGGATCACTAAAAATGTGATGGGTGTGGCGGCATCTGGTTTTCATGTCATATTTTGATGCGGTTTGAGGCACATATTTAGTCTTCCAGCATAAATACCTTGCAGTTTAGCATGATAGAACTGAATTAGAATGATGACAGATGCTACCAGGCACACAGCAATAACTTGTTTTTGTCAAAAAACATGACTTGAAGTTAACATTGTCATTAGATATTGAAACTGTACTTAAATACGTTATCTAAGGTGGTTCATAACTTGCAAACAAACCAACTTCTTTACTTGTTCTTAAACATAGCTAATGTTTTTCTGAAACGCTACCAACCTACAGTAAGTGTTACTAGTTGGGTGACAGTACAATACGTAACGTACTGGAGCTACTAGCTACTTCACTGGGTACTTCCCTGAGGAGAGCAGATGTTTCTTCCACAGACCCTCAAACAGATGAGACAGCTCTCTCTTAGGCATTACGCCAGGCCCCCATAATGTGGTGCCTGCAATCTGTATGTATTAGCAAATTGTAATGACCAAACCAAGGCTTGGCAAACCTTCTGAAAAGCTCCCTGTCTCTCTCTCTCTCTCTTTCTCTCTCTCTGTTGCCTCTTGAAGGCGATGTTGTTTCAAAGAGCCATGCTCCTTGAAACTACCGTGTTGACTTGAGTACCGACTTTCATTCAGTGGTCATCTCTCAGCATCTTTAGTTAATTGCCCTAGTTCTGTTTGGTCTCGGGTTTGAATTGCAGATTGGGAACAGTCAATAAATGGTTTTGTGAGGAAATGTCCTCCGTAGAGTCTTGGGGTTGTGTCAGAGTTTGAAAGCAGATTATCATAAAGAACGAGCCTCCTCCCATTGAGCAGGTCAAAGGAACCAGTACATCACCTAAAAACAATTCCCTGAGAATGGCGCAAATACATAATAGATCCTTGTCAGCAAAAAATACACATTGTAACAAGGATAGCTAGTGGTTAAAGCGTTGGAACTGTAACCGAAAGTTCACTTGTTCAAATCCCAGAGTTGACAAGTTGAAAAATCTCCCAATGTACCCTTGATCAAGGCACTTAACCCTAATTGCGCCAGGGTTGTGGTTGATTATAGCAGACCCTGGCTGTGACCCCACTCTACGAAGGTGTATCAGGGAGAGAGGAATATGCAACAAAAAAAAACATTTCCAAATCACACGTATATTAATATACACTTGTACATGTGTGAAAAAGGACAAATATAAGCACCCAACAAACAATGTGTTTGCGGTACCTGTTGACCACACTCATCGACTATCTGAGAGCATCGTTTGCATGGAGGAGGTAGTGTCAATGTTCTGAGTATACTGTATGATTCAT
Organism: Oncorhynchus mykiss; assembly: GCF_013265735.2. NCBI lineage: Eukaryota > Metazoa > Chordata > Actinopteri > Salmoniformes > Salmonidae > Oncorhynchus > Oncorhynchus mykiss. Next base: position 7,116,469 of record NC_048575.1, read on the forward strand.
CTCCGCTTATTATATGGGGCGGTAGGGTAGCCTAGTGGTTAGAGCGTTGGACTGGTGACCGGAAGGTTGCAAGTTCAAACCCCCGAGCTGACAAGGTACAAATCTGTCATTCTGCCCCTGAACAGGCAGTTAACCCACTGTTCCTAGGCCGTCATTGAAAATAAGAATTTGTTCTTAACTGACTTAACTGACTTGCCTACTTAAAGGTAAAATAAAAAATATATTCCCGTCAAAAACTACGGTGCACAACGAAACATAGAGCCACTGTTCTCATGCAGTGAGTCATGCATAATGGTCAGCGTCACATAAGGCGATATTCTTCTCACCACCTCCTGCGACCTAAGTATTATACGTGCTCAAGACTCTCTTCCCTATATTGTGTGGTGTAGTCTTTAGCAGGTGAAACACGAATCAAGAGTGGAGAATGGATGATAGGAAGTTTTTTATTTTACGTAAACTCTGGGATTTGATTTAATAATCCTAATAATGAATCCCAACTGGGCATGCTAAGCAAGGATAATCATGGATACTCACTGCAGTACAGTTATACAGTAGAATCATGTGTGGAAAATGACATAATACAGTACTACACCAGGAAATTACATCATACTCCATCAAGAAATGACATTGTACAGTACTCCACCGGGAAATGACATCGTACTGTACTCCATCAGGAAAGGACATCGTACTCCACCAGGAAAATCCACCGTACAGTACTCCATCAAGAAATGACATCGTACAGTACTCCACCGGGAAATGACATCATACTGTACTCCACCAGGAAATTACATCATACTGTACTCCATCAGGAAATGACATCGTACTCCACCAGGAAATAACATCGTACAGTACTCCACCAGGAAATGAAATCATATATCTTCACCAGGAAAATGACATCATACTGTACTACACCAGGAAAATGACATCATACTGTACTACACCAGGAAAATGACATCGTACTGTACTACACCAGGAAATGACATCGTACTCCACCAGGCAAATGAAAACATTTTCAATACTATAGAAATAATTAAAACAATATGATGGGAGTTACGATTTTCTCATAATAGTACTACTGTAATATTGTTAGGAATGTTTAGGATAATTCTTTCGTGATCCAGAAGGATCAAATCATGTTTTAACACTAAATGGAAAAACTAGAAATGAATCATACATGAAGTATCTCACTTGTAACTCTATCGTTATCTTGCATTCTACGGGGCCTTATACACAGACCCCCTTCACATTTAGTTCATAGGCCTGATGTGTTTCCATGGGTATGTTTTGTGTACCATCTCACATGTCATTTCTAGAAGACACATGAAGCTACAAACACGATTCTTGTGCCTTGCGAAAGTATTCGGCCCCCTTGAACTTTGCGACCTTTTGCCACATTTCAGGCTTCAAACATAAAGATATAAAACTGTATTTTTTTGTGAAGAATCAACAACAAGGGGGACACAATCATGAAGTGGAACGACATTTATTGGATATTTCAAACTTTTTTAACAAATCAAAAACTGAAAAATTGGGCGTGCAAAATTATTCAGCCCCCTTAAGTTAATACTTTGTAGCGCCACCTTTTGCTGCGATTACAGCTGTAAGTCGCTTGGGGTATGTCTTTATCAGTTTTGCACATCGAGAGACTGAAATTTTTTCCCATTCCTCCTTGCAAAACAGCTCGAGCTCAGTGAGGTTGGATGGAGAGCATTTGTGAACAGCAGTTTTCAGTTCTTTCCACAGATTCTCGATTGTATTCAGGTCTGGACTTTGACTTGGCCATTCTAACACCTGGATATGTTTATTTTTGAACCATTCCATTGTAGATTTTGCTTTATGTTTCGAATCATTGTCTTGTTGGAAGACAAATCTCCGTCCCAGTCTCAGGTCTTTTGCAGACTCCATCAGGATTTTTTCCACAATGGTCCTGTATTTGGCTCCATCCATCTTCCCATCAATTTTAACCATCTTCCCTGTCCCTGCTGAAGAAAAGCAGGCCCAAACCATGATGCTGCCACCACCATGTTTGACAGTGGGGATGGTGTGTTCAGCTGTGTTGCTTTTACACCAAACATAACGTTTTGAATTGTTGCCAAAAAGTTCACTTTTGGTTTCATCTGACCAGAGCACCTTCTTCCACATGTTTGGTGTGTCTCCCAGGTGGCTTGTGGCAAACTTTAAACGACACTTTTTATGGATATATTTAAGAAATGGCTTTCTTCTTGCCACTCTTCCATAAAGGCCAGATTTGTGCAATATACGACTGATTGTTGTCCTATGGACAGAGTCTCCCACCTCAGCTGTAGATCTCTGCAGTTCATCCAGAGTGATCATGGGCCTCTTGGCTGCATCTCTGATCAGTCTTCTCCTTATATGAGCTGAAAGTTTAGAGGGACAGCCAGGTCTTGGTAGATTTGCAGTGGTCTGATACTCCTTCCATTTCAATATTATCGCTTGCACAGTGCTCCTTGGGATGTTTAAAGCTTGGGAAATCTTTTTGTATCAAAATCCGGCTTTAAACTTCTTCACAACAGTATCTCGGACCTGCCTGGTGTGTTCCTTGTTCTTCATGATGCTCTCTGCGCTTTTAACGGACCTCTGAGACGATCACAGTGCAGGTGCATTTATACGGAGACTTGATTACACACAGGTGGATTGTATTTATCGTCATTAGTCATTTAGGTCAACATTGGATCATTCAGAGATCCTCACTGAACTTCTGGAGAGAGTTTGCTGCACTGAAAGTAAAGGGGCTGAATAATCTTGCACGCCCAATTTTCCAGTTTTTGATTTGTTAAAAAAGTTTGAAATATCCAATAAATGTCGTTCCACTTCATGATTGTGTCCCACTTGTTGTTGATTCTTCACAAAAAAATATAGTTTTATATCTTTGTTTGAAGCCTGAAATGTGGCAAAAGGTCGCAAAGTTCAAGGGAGCCGAATACTTTCGCAAGGCACTGTAGGTATTCCTCTTGTCCAGATGGGATCGGGCAGTGTGCAGTGCGATGGTGATTGCATCGTCTCTGGATCTATTGGGGCGGTAAGAAAATTGAAGTGGGTCTGTGGTGTCAGGTAAGGTAGAGGTGATATGATCCTTGACTAATCTCTCAAAGCACTTCATGATGACAGAAGTGATAGTCATTTAGTTCAGTTACCTTTGCTTTCTTGGGTACAGGAACAATGGTGGTTTGAATATGTTTGTAAACACTCCAGCCAGCTGGTCTGCATATTCTCTGAGGACGTAGCTAAGGATGCCGTCTGGGTCAGCATCCTTATGAGGGTTAACACACTTAAAAGTTTAAATCACGTTGGTCAAGAAGAAAGAGAGTCCACACTCACCTCTGCGTCGGTGGTGTTATCCTGAAAGTTGGCATGGAAGGTGTTTTAGCTTGTCCGGAAGCAAGATGTTGGTGTCCGCGGTGTGGCTGGTTTTCCTTTTGTAGTTCGTAATTGTCTGTAGACCCTGCCACATACGTCTCGTGTCTGAGCCGTTGAATTGCGCCTTCACTTTGTCTCTATACTGACTTTTTGCCTGTTAGATTGCCTTACGGAGAGAATAACTACACTGTCACCTTACCATGGTTAAATGTGATGGTTCACGCTTTCAGTTTGCTGCCATCTATCCATGGTTTCTGGTTAGGGTAGGTTTTAATATTCACAGTGGGTGCAACATCTCCTATACACTTCCTGATAAACTCAGTCACCGTATCAGTGTATTCGTTGATATTACTCTCAGAGGCTACCCCGGAACATATCCCAGTCCACGTGATCAAAACAATCTTGATGTGTGAATTCTGATGGGTTAGACCAGCGTAGAATAGTCCTGAGCCCGGGAACTTCCTATTTGAGATTATGCCTATAGGAAGGGAGGAGCAAAATGGAGTCGTTATCAGATTTGCCGAAATGAGGACGGGGCGGGCCTTGTCGGCATCCCAGAAGTTGGAGTAGCAGTGGTCGAGTATTTTAGCAGTGCGAGTACTACAATCATTGTGTTCAATTAACTTCGGCAGCCTTTTTCTCAAATTTGCTTTGTTAAAATCCCCAGACACAAAGGCCTTAGGATAGATGGTTTCCAGTTTGCATAAAGTCCAATGATGTGCTTTGAGGGCTGTTGTGGTATCGGCCTGAGAGGGGATATACATGGCTGTGACTATAACCAAAGATAATTCAATTGGGAGGTAATAGGGTAGGCCTTTGATTGTGAGGTATTCTAGGTCGGGTAAATAATAGGACTTGAGTTCCTGTATGTTATCACAATCACACTATGAGTTGTTTATCATGAAACATACACCCTCGCCCTTCTTCTTCCTAGAGAGATATTTATTCCTGTCTGCGCCAAGAACTGAGAACCAAACTAGCTGGATAGACTCAGACAGTATATCCCGAGAGGGCCATGTTTCCGTGAAACATGGTATGGTACAATCCCTGATGTCTCTCTGGAAATAAATCCTCGCCTTGAGGTAGTCAACTTTTTTATCCAGAGACTGAACATTAGCGAGTAATATACTCAGAAGCGGTGGGTGGTGTGCGCGCCTCCCAAGTCAGACTAGAAGACCACTCTGAGTACCTCTCCTCTGCCACCGGTGTTTTGGATCAGCCTCTGGAATCTGTTAAATTGCCCTGGGGGAGTACGAACAAAGGATCCGATTCGGGAAAGTCGTATTTCTGGTCGTAATTCTGGTAGTGCTGGTGAGTTTCCGTCGCTCTGACATCCAATAGTTTTTCCCGGCTTTATCTAATAACGCAAAAAAACTTCTGGGCTAATGATGTAAGAAATGATATGTAAAAAAACAGCAAAGTTTCCTATGAGCTAAAAGCACGGCAGCTCTCTCTGTCGGCGGCATTTTCATCATTTAGAGTTACAGTTAGAGTTAGAGTTAAGGGTTAGGTTTAAGGTTAAAGCTTAAAGTTAGGTTTAGCGATTAGGGAAAACAGGATTTTCAATGGGAATCAATTTTTTTGGTCCCCGCAACATGTGTGTGTTGTGTATCTCAGTCAACAGATCTAAACCCAATTGAAAATTTATGGGAGATTCTGGAGTGGTGCTGAGACAGCATTTTACATCACTATCAGCAAAACACCAAACTTTGGAATTTATTGTAGAGGAATGGTCTTGCATCCCTCCAATAGAGTTCCAGACACTGGTACGATCTATGCCAAGGTGCAATGAAGCTGTTCTGGGGGCTTGTGGTGGCCCACCGCCTTATTAAGACGCTTCATGTTGGGGTTTCCTTTATTTTGGCACATACCTGTACAGTATGTTGTCTGTGAACATACTTAAACGCATCCTGAACTTTAGGTGACCCGTTTGCACAGCTTTATGAAACAGAGCAGTGCCCGTCATTATTCCTTCAGCCAACTGCAGAGATTTTATTGAGTCCTGAAGCTCATATTAAGTGGTGAATCAGGTGTTGTAGAATGAGCCATTGATTTAGTCCTGACGTTGGTATTAAGTATCAGGTTTTGTAGAATGAGCCATGATTTCAAATGGTCTCCTACTGTAGAGTGCCACCGTAAAAAAGGGCATGCTACAGATTCTGATACACGCTAAGCATTACACTAAATCCCCAGTGCACCCACCCACTGTGTGAATAAATGCCATTCTAGTGTGTCTGGAAAATATAAAATCCCCGGGGGACCAGATGTCCTCTTCGGCAACGGGAGAGAATTTAGGAGGTGACAGTCACATGGGCGACAAGGTGTCACGCTCCAGTAGATGCATTATTTAATTACGTTACTGTCACAACGCAATCAGCTATCTGCCTGTCATAAGCCCTTACCTGGCATATCAGTTCTTGAATAATGGAGGAAGGATGGTGGTGGTAGGGGGGTGATGGTGGGGGTGTTGAGGGTGATGGGAGTGGTGGTGGTGGTGGAGGGTGGTGGTGGTGGTGGGGGGGGGGGTGATGGTGGGGGTGGTGATGACGGTGGTGTTGAGGGTGATGGGGGTGGTGGTGGTGGTGGAGGGTGGTGGTGGTGGTGGGGGGTGATGGTGGTGTTGAGGGTGATGGGGGTGGTGGTGGGGGGGTGATGTTGGTGTTGGTGGTGGGGGGGTGATGGTGGTGGTGGTGGGGGAGGGGTGATGGTGGTTGTGGTGATGGTGGGGGGGTGATGGTGGTGTTGAGGGTCATGGTGGTGATGGGGGTGTTGAGGGTGATGGTGGTGTTGGTGGTGGTGTTGAGGGTGACGGTGGTGATGGCGAAGTTGTTGTCCCGATGTAGAAGCTGAGAGACAAAATAGCGTGGTGTGCATATACAGAGTACCGACAGCTAGAAAGGCTGACCAAGTGTCCATCATTTTACGACATACAAAGCTTAATTATCACCTGACAGCAGAAAGGAACGTGCATAATTATCAACCAAAAACTTAAGTCAGAATCAGAGTCAGAGTCAAGAAAACTGCCGTTGGCAATATCTCTCCGCATCCACTATTTAGGAAAAATGTGTGAGACTCAACTAAGTAACTGTATTAAAAGCCTTTATGATGTCTTTTGACACAACCATTTGTCATGCCCGTGTTGTGAATTGTGGCTCACTGATAAATATTTTTTCGAAAAGGAGATTATGATGAAGCGCTATTAGAAAAGAGTCATGGATATTTACCCACAAGGCACCAACCGCCATTTAAAGGTCCCGAACAGTTGTTCTTATTCCCATGTAAAATAGCCTTTTTTGAGTGCCTAAAATATCACAGATAATATTTTTGTTGGGGATGTTAAATACCTTTTCTCTCATGACTAACTACCAGGAAGTTTGAAAAGACAAGGCTGAGTGGAGTTTATATTTATGAGCTCGCCTTGACTGACAGCTCTTTAAAACGCCTATGCAGTGAGCAGTGTTGCAGAAAATGATCTCAATGAAATTTTGTGATAGCATCTCAAACCACATTGAAATTGCATCAACGACGTAAAAAAACAAAAATGATACATCTTCCGTTTGGCATGTCTCTTGTGATGCGGTTCACATCAGGCACTGACTGATGTGTTGACATGACAACTGTGTCAGTGTTGTGAATGACCCTTCCCCCCCTTTTGTTCCATGCTGGCTGAAGAAGTAGTCAGTGACTAGTTAACACCAGACACAGATGAAGACCTAGATAGTCAGTGACTAGTTAACACCAGAAACAGATGAAGACCAAGATAGTCAGTGACTAGTTAACACCAGACACAGATGAAGACCTAGATAGTCAGTAACTAGCTAACACCAGGCACAGATGAAGACCTAGATAGTCAGGAACTAGCTAACACCAGATACAGATGAAGACCTAGCTAGTCAGTGACTAGTTAACACCAGACACAGATGAAGACCTAGATAGTCAGTGACTAGTTAACACCAGACACAGATGAAGACATAGATAGTCAGGAACTAGCTAACACCAGGCACAGATGAAGACCTAGCTAGTCAGGAACTAGCTAACACCAGGCACAGATGAAGACCTAGCTAGTCAGGAACTAGCTAACACCAGATACAGATGAAGACCTAGCTAGTCAGTGACTAGTTAACACCAGACACAGATGAAGACCTAGATAGTCAGGAACTAGCTAACACCAGATACAGATGAAGACCTAGCTAGTCAGTGACTAGTTAACACCAGACACAGATGAAGACCTAGATAGTCAGTGACTAGTTAACACCAGACACAGATGAAGACATAGATAGTCAGGAACTAGCTAACACCAGGCACAGATGAAGACCTAGCTAGTCAGGAACTAGCTAACACCAGGCACAGATGAAGACCTAGATAGTCAGGAACTAGCTAACACCAGATACAGATGAAGACCTAGCTAGTCAGTGACTAGTTAACACCAGACACAGATGAAGACCTAGATAGTCAGGAACTAGCTAACACCAGATACAGATGAAGACCTAGCTAGTCAGTGACTAGTTAACACCAGACACAGATGAAGACCTAGATAGTCAGTGACTAGTTAACACCAGACACAGATGAAGACATAGATAGTCAGGAACTAGCTAACACCAGATACAGATGAAGACCTAGCTAGTCAGTGACTAGTTAACACCAGGCACAGATGAAGACCTAGCTAGTCAGGAACTAGCTAACACCAGGCACAGATGAAGACCTAGCTAGTCAGTAACTAGCTAACACCAGATACAGATGAAGACCTAGATAGTCAGGAACTAGCTAACACCAGAAACAGATGAAGACCTAGCTAGTCAGTAACTAGCTAACACCAGGCACAGATGAAGACCTAGCTAGTCAGTAACTAGCTAACACCAAAAACAGATGAAGACCTAGATAGTCAGCAACTAGTTAACACCAGACACAGATGAAGACCTAGCTAGTCAGTAACTAGCTAACACCAGATACAGATGAAGACCTAGATAGTCAGGAACTAGCTAACACCAGAAACAGATGAAGACCTAGCTAGTCAGTAACTAGCTAACACCAGATACAGATGAAGACCTAGCTAGTCAGTAACTAGCTAACACCAGGCACAGATGAAGACCTAGATAGTCAGTGACTAGTTAACACCAGAAACAGATGAAGACCTAACTAGTCAGTAACTAGTTAACACCAGACACAGATGAAGACCTAGCTAGTCAGTAACTAGCTAACACCAGGCACAGATGAAGACCTAGATAGTCAGTAACTAGTTAACACCAGAAACAGATGAAGACCTAACTAGTCAGTAACTAGTTAACACCAGACACAGATGAAGACCTAGCTAGTCAGTGACTAGTTAACACCAGACACAGATGAAGACCTAGATAGTCAGGAACTAGCTAACACCAGAAACAGATGAAGACCTAGATAGTCAGGAACTAGCTAACACCAGATACAGATGAAGACCTAGCTAGTCAGTAACTAGCTAACACCAGGCACAGATGAAGACCTAGATAGTCAGTGACTAGTTAACACCAGAAACAGATGAAGACCTAACTAGTCAGTAACTAGTTAACACCAGACACAGATGAAGACCTAGCTAGTCAGTGACTAGTTAACACCAGACACAGATGAAGACCTAGATAGTCAGGAACTAGCTAACACCAGAAACAGATGAAGACCTAGATAGTCAGGAACTAGCTAACACCAGATACAGATGAAGACCTAGCTAGTCAGTAACTAGCTAACACCAGGCACAGATGAAGACCTAGCTAGTCAGTAACTAGCTAACACCAAAAACAGATGAAGACCTAGATAGTCAGCAACTAGTTAACACCAGACACAGATGAAGACCTAGATAGTCAGGAACTAGCTAACACCAGATACAGATGAAGACCTAGATAGTCAGCAACTAGTTAACACCAGACACAGATGAAGACCTAGCTAGTCAGTAACTAGTTAACACCAGACACAGATGAAGACCTAGATAGTCAGGAACTAGCTAACACCAGAAACAGATGAAGACCTAGATAGTCAGGAACTAGCTAACACCAGATACAGATGAAGACCTAGCTAGTCAGTAACTAGCTAACACCAGGCACAGATGAAGACCTAGATAGTCAGTGACTAGTTAACACCAGAAACAGATGAAGACCTAACTAGTCAGTAACTAGTTAACACCAGACACAGATGAAGACCTAGCTAGTCAGTGACTAGTTAACACCAGACACAGATGAAGACCTAGATAGTCAGGAACTAGCTAACACCAGGCACAGATGAAGACCTAGATAGTCAGGAACTAGCTAACACCAGACACAGATGAAGACCTAGATAGTCAGGAACTAGCTAACACCAGAAACAGATGAAGACCTAGCTAGTCAGGAACTAGCTAACACCAGAAACAGATGAAAGTGAGACATACAGTGAAATCACAAAGTGTTATTGCAGGAGTAATGACATGCTTGTGTTCCTAGCTCCAACAGTGCAGTAGTATCTAACAATTCACAACAATACACACAAATCTAAAAGTAAAAGAATGAAATTAGGAAATATATACCTATTAGGATGAGTAATGTCAGTGTGGCAGTGACTAAAATACAGTAGAATAGAATACAGTGTATACATATGAGATGAGTAAACATTATTAAAGTGACTAGTGTTCCATTATTAAAGTGGCCAGTGATTCCATGTCTATGTACAGTACCAGTCAAAATTTTGGACACAAAATTTTATTTTTTACTATTTTCTACATTGTAGAATAATAGTGAAGGCATCAAAACTGTGAAATGACACATATGGAATCATGTAGTAACCAAAAAAGTGTTAAACAAATCAGAATATATTTTAGATTCTTTAAAGTAGCCACCCTTTGCCTTGATACCAGCTTTGCACACTGTTGGCATTCTCTCAACCAACTTCACCTGGAATGCTTTTCCAACAGTCTTGAAGGCGTTCCTACATATGCTGAGCACTTGTCGGCTGCTTTTCCTTCACTCTGCGGTCCATCTCAATCCAAACCATCTCCATTGGGTTGAGGTCAGGTGATTGTGGAGGCCAGGTCCTCTGATGCAGGCCAGGTACTCTGAAGTAACTCTGGGTTAACTCTGAGAGACAGTTTCATCATAGTGCTTGATGTTTCTTTAAACTGCACTTGAAGAAACTCAACGTTTGACTGACCTTCATGTCTTAAGGTAATGATTTGAGCTGTCCTTGCCATAATATGGACTTGGTCTTTAACCAAATAGGGACATCTTCTGTAAATCACCCCTACCTTGTCACAACACAACTGATTGGCTCAAATGCATTAAGAAGGAATTAGATTTCTCAAATGAACTTTTAACAAGACACACCTGTTAGTTGAAATGTATTCCAGGTGACTATCTCATGAAGCTGGTTGAGAGAATGTGAAGTGTGTGCAAAGCTGTCATCGAGGCAAAGGGTGGCTACTTTGAACAATCTCAAATATAAAATATACTTTTTTAACCAAAAAAATATAATTTTTTGGTTACCACATGATTCCATATGTGTCATTTCATAGTGTTGATGTCTTCACTGTTATTCTACAATGTAGAAAATAGTAAAAATAAAGAAAAACCATTGAGTGAGTAGGTGTGTCCAAACTTTTAACTGGTACTGTGTATAGGGCAGCAGCCTCTAAGGTGCAAGGTTGAGTAACTGTGTGGTAGCTGGCTAGTGATGGCTATTTAACAGTATGATGGCCTTGTGATAGAAGCTGTTTTTCAGTTTCTCGGTCCCAGCTTTGATGCACCTGTACTGACATCGCCTTCTGGATGATAGCGGGGTGAACAGGCCATGGTTGATGTCCTTGATGATCTTTTTGGACTTCCTGTGACATCGGCTGCTGTATGTGTTTGTAATGCTCCGGGTGTCGTGGGTGTGGAGTCAAATGCAGGAGACAGAGAGTTCAATGCTGCGCGTCTTTTAATCGCACCAATGCACCACAGGGTGCTCACAAAAAACGTTACGTTCCCAAAACCCAGGGAATCAAAATGTACAATGGGAAACAATCCCGACCGGACACTAACACGTGCCTATACCACAGAGCCGAAGGTTTACATAGAAATAATCCCGCACAACAACCAGGCGGGCCGGCTGTCTAATAAAGACAAACTAATTAAACATTCACAGGTGCTACCACTCAACATACAAGGAGGGGAAGGAAAAACAATCAGTGGCAGCTAATAGGCCGGTGACGACGACCGCCGAGCGCCACCTGCCCGGGAAAGGGAAACACCCTCGGTCGGACTCGTGACAGTACCCCCCCCTGACGTGTGGCTTCCGCAGCGCGCCGACAACGGCCTCGAGGTCGCCCCGGAGGACGAGGCGCAGGGCGATCCGGATGGAGGCGATGGAAATCCCTCAACATGGAGGGATCCAAGATGTCCCCCACCGGTACCCAGCACCTCTCCTCCGGACCGTACCCCTCCCAGTCCACGAGGTACTGCAGGCCCCTCACCCGGCGTCTTGAGTCCAGAATGGCCCGGATCATGTACGCCGGGGACCCCTCGATGTCCAGCGGGGGGGGAGGGACCTCCGGTCCCTCACTGTCCTGCAGGGGACCAGCTACCACCGGCCTGAGGAGAGACACATGAAACGAGGGGTTAATACGATAATAGGAAGGGAGTTGTAATCGATAACACACCTCGTTTATCCTCCTCAGGACTTTAAAGGGCCCTACACACTGCGGACCCAGCTTCCGGCAGGGCAAGCGGAGAGGTAGGTTTCGGGTCGAGAGCCAGACCCTGTCCCCCGGTACAAACACGGGGGCCTCACTGCGGTGGCGGTCAGCACTCCTCTTCTGCCGTCCACTCGCTTGTCGTAGAGATTCCTGGACGGCCCTCCAGGTCTCCTTGGAGCGCTGTACCCATTCCTCCACCGCAGGAGCCTCGGTCTGGCTCGGATGCCATGGTGCCAGGACCGGCTGGTACCCCAACACACACTGAAAAGGGGACACGTTAGTAGAGGAGTGGCGTAGTGAGTTCTGAGCCATTTCAGCCCAGGGAATGTATCTTGCCCACTCCCCTGGCCGATCCTGGCAATACGACCGCAGAAACCTACCCACCTCCTGGTTCACTCTCTCCACCTGCCCATTACTCTCGGGGTGATAACCGGAGGTCAGGCTGACAGAGACCCCCAAACGTTCCATGAACGCTCTCCATACCCGGGACGTGAATTGGGGGCCCCGATCAGAAACGATGTCTTCCGGCACCCCGTAGTGCCGGAAGACATGGGTGAATAACGCCTCCGCAGTCTGTAGGGCTGTAGGGATACCGGGCAACGGGAGGAGACGGCAGGACTTAGAGAACCGATCCACAATTACCAGAACCGTGGTGTTCCCCTGAGACGGCGGGAGATCGGTTAGGAAATCTATGGACAGATGTGACCATGGCCGCTGTGGAACAGGGAGGGGTTGTAGCTTCCCTCTAGGAAGGTGCCTAGGAGCCTTACTCTGAGGCAACACTGAACAGGAGGAGACATAACCCTTAACGTCCTTAGCCAACGTAGGCCACCAATACCTCCCCTGAAGGCTCCCCACTGTCCTCGTCACCCCAGGGTGACCCGAGGAGGGTAGGACGTGAGCCCACCGAATCAGTTTGTCCCGAACACCAAGCGGCACGTACCTTCGCCCCGCTGGACACTGAGGAGGCGCGGGTTCAGCCCGTAACGCCCGCTCGATGTCCGAGTCCACCTCCCATACCACTGGGGCTACCAGCTTCGAGGCGGGAAGGATGGGAGTAGGTTCGGTGGACCCATCCTCCGTGTCATAAAGGCGGGACAGTGCGTCAGCCTTCACGTTCTGGGAGCCCGGTCTATAAGACAGAGTAAATCGGAACCGGGTGAAGAACATGGCCCACCTTGCCTGACGTGGGTTAAGTCTCCTAGCTGCCCGAATATACTCCAGATTCTGGTGGTCGGTCCAGATGAGAAAGGGGTGTTTAGCCCCCTCAAGCCAGTGTCTCCACACCTTCAGAGCTCTAACCACCGCTAGCAACTCCCTGTCCCCCACATCATAGTTACGCTCCGCTGGGCTGAGCTTCCTTGAGAAGAAAGCGCAGGGTCGGAGTTTTGGTGGCGTACCCGAGCGCTGTGATAGCACGGCACCCACCCCAGCCTCGGACGCGTCCACCTCCACTATGAATGCTAGAGAGGGGTCCGGATGCGCCAACACGGGCGCATCAGTAAACAGCGCCTTCAACTTATGCTCCCAAAACCCCGGATAAACCTCCGGTAGTAGTTGGCAAAACCCAGAAAACGCTGCACCTCCTTTACCGTGGTCGGAGTCGGCCAATTACGCACGGCCCTAATGCGGTCACCCTCCATCACTACCCCCGAGGTGGAAATGCGATATCCCAGAAAAGAGACGGCTCGTTTAGAGAACACGCATTTCTCAGCCTTGACGTATAGGTCATGCTCCAGCAGTCTACCAAGCACCTTGCGCACCAGAGACACATGCGCGGTGTGAGTGGCCGAGTAGATCAGAATGTCATCGATATAAGCCACCACTCCCTGCCCGCACAGGTCCCTGAGAATCTCGTCTACAAAGGATTGGAAAACGGCTGGAGCATTCTTTAACCCATACGGCATGACGAGGTACTCATAGTGGCCTGATGTAGTACTAAATGCGGTTTTCCACTCGTCTCCCTTCCGAATACGCACCAAACTATACGCGCTCCTGAGATCCAGTTTTGTGAAGAACTGCGCTCCGTGGAACGATTCCACCGCCGTAGCGATGAGAGGTAGAGGGTAACTATACCCCACTGTGATGGCGTTTAGACCTCTATAATCGATACACGGACGCAAGCCTCCCTCCTTTTTCCTCACAAAAAAGAAACTTGAGGAGACGGGTGAAATGGAGGACCGAATGTACCCCTGTCCCAGCGCCTCCGTGACATATGTCTCCATTGCCAACGTCTCCTCCTGGGACAGCGGGTACACTTGACTCTTGAGAAGCGCAGCGTCTACCTGGAGATCTATCGTACAATCCCTTCCCGGTCGATAAGGTGGTAATTTAGTCGCTTTCACTTTACTGAAAGCGATTGCCAAATCGGCATACTCGGGGGGAATGCACACCGTGGAACCCTGGTCTGGACTCTCCACCGACGTGGCACCGATGGAAACTCCCAAACACCTTCCAGAACACTCCTCTGACCACCCCTGGAGAACCCCCTGTTTCCACGAAATTTTAGGATTGTGCCGGGCCAGCCAGGGAGTCCCCAGCACCACTGGAAACGCAGGCGAGTCAATAATAAAGAAACTGATACGCTCCCTATGATTCCCCTGCGTCACCATGTCCAGTGGGACCGTGGTCTCCCTGACCATCCCTGACCCTAATGGCCGGCTATCTAGGGAGTGCACGGGGAAAGGAGAATCTATCGGCACCAGCGGAACCCCTAACTTAAGGGCGAGTCCGCGATCCATAAAGTTCCCAGCTGCGCCTGAATCGACGAGCGCCCTATGCTGGGAAGAGGGAAAAAAGCGAAGGAAAAAAGTTAAGACAAACATGTGGCCAACAGGGGGTTCTGGGTGAGTTTGATGCTGACTCACCTGGGGTGACCGAGAAGCGTTCCGCCTGCCATCTCTACTCCCAGACGGACCCCCCCAGCACCGATCAGACGTGTGTCCTCTCCGACCACAGTTGGTGCAGGGAAGGCCTCCTCCTCCGGTACCCCTCGGCGCAGCCCCTCCCAACTCCATCGGAATGGGAGCGGAGGGGCTGGGTGGTGGAACGCACAGGACCCTCTCTGAACGCCCGCGGGCAGCCAGCAGATCATCCAGTCGAATGGACATGTCAATCAGCTGATCCAGTGACAGAGTGGTGTCCCGACACGCTAACTCCCGGCGGACATCCTCTCGGAGACTACACCTGTAGTGGTCCATGAGGGCCCTGTCGTTCCACCCAGATCCGGCTGCCAAGGTCCGGAACTCCAGCGCGTAATCCTGGGCGCTCCTCCTCTCCTGCCTGAGGTGAAATAGTCGTTCTCCCGCCGCTCGGCCGTCTAGAGGGTGATCAAACACGGCGCGGAAGCGACGGGAAAACTCTGGGTAGTGCTCCCGCGCTGAGTCTGGACCATTCCAGACCGCGTTCGCCCATTCCAGGGCACGACCCGTGAGGCAGGAGATGAGGACACTCACCCTCTCTTCTCCTGAGGGAGTGGGTCTGATGGTGGCCAGGTATAGCTCCAGCTGGAGCAGAAACCCCTGGCAACCCGCCGCCGCTCCATCATAAGCCCTCGGTAGCGTCAGACGGAGGGTGCTGGAGTCGGGAGATGGGGAGTCCGGAACCGTGGGTGCCGAAGGTGGAGAGAGGAGCCCACTCCTCTCCCATCTGTCCATTCTCTCCATCACTTGATCCATCGCGGATCCGATCCGATGAAGGACGGTGGTGTGGTGGAGAACCCGTTCCTCCATCGATGGGAGAGGGTTGGCTGCTGCTCCTGCTGACTCCATCAATTTGATAGGTGCGGGATTCTGTAATGCTCCGGGTGTCGTGGGTGTGGAGTCAAATGCAGGAGACAGAGAGTTCAATGCTGCGCGTCTTTTAATCGCACCAATGCACCACAGGGTGCTCACAAAAAACGTTACGTTCCCAAAACCCAGGGAATCAAAATGTACAATGGGAAACAATCCCGACCGGACACTAACACGTGCCTATACCACAGAGCCGAAGGTTTACATAGAAATAATCCCGCACAACAACCAGGCGGGCCGGCTGTCTAATAAAGACAAACTAATTAAATATTCACAGGTGCTAACACTCAACATACAAGGAGGGGAAGGAAAAACAATCAGTGGCCGTTAATAGGCCGGTGACGATGACCGCCGAGCGCCACCTGCCCGGGAAAGGGAAACACCCTCGGTCGGACTCGTGACAGTGTTGATGATTGTGTTGGAGGTGTGTGTGTCCACGCAGTCATGGCTGAACAGGGAATAAAGGAGGGGGCTGAGCACGCACCCTTGTGGGGCACCAGTGTTGAGGATCAGCGAAGTGGAAGTGTTGTTTCCTACCTTCACCACCTGGGGGCGGCCCATCAGGAAGTCCAGGACCCAGTTGCACAGGGCAGGCTTCAGACCTAGGCCCCTGAGTTTATTGATGAGCTTGGAGGGTACAATGGTGTTGAAGACTGAGCTATAGTCGCTGAACAGCATTCTTACGTAGGTATTCCTCTTGTCCAGATGTACCCCATAATAACAAAGAAACAGGTTAGACTTTTTTAAATTATAAAAATAAAGCAGAAATATCACAGCATAAGTATCTTTTCTTAGATGAATACTGTAAGCGTTTAATGATATCTGCTGACACCATACAGTCAAATGTTGGCACCAGTAGAGTTGCTATCTAGCTATATAAACTATGCCCCTCTGCAAACACACCTTCTTTGATGTTGGTTACAAGGCGGTACTTACAGTATTTAAATTAGGTAAGAAAATCATGTTACCATTGGTGTATTAAAATGAGAGTTAGGGTGATGTCTTCCTGTACCTTTAATAATACCAACTCCTGAATGCAAGTGCTTGACATGGGGGAGAGGACCAATAACTTTATAACCACATCAATATATAAGCAACAGTCCTTTTTTATACTTTGGTCATCATACTTTGATCTGGTTTCATCCAAATATCATCCAATTCTATTAAAACATTATTTTTTTTGACTGTTCATTACTTTTAAGAGCCCTATACTAAATAAAGAGGTGATGGTTGCATGAAATGAATGCCTGAACTGAGTGTGTGGATTAAAGTAAACAGTCAACAATCATTATTATATTTATCATAATCTTCCTCCCCTTTGTCTTCCTCCTATGTATTATTATCATCATCATCATCACTATACATGATGGAGTTATTGACCATATAGATTGAGAGCACGGTTACCTTTTGAAAGTCGTCATCATCGCCACCATCGTTGCCGCCCATCTTCATCCTCTTCGTCATCATCACCATGTCTATCGCCACAAAAAGGCCATATGGATGTTTACCCTTTAACCCCCAGCTGAAAATACATTATCTCATGTCCATTGTATCACTACTGAAATGGCTGGCTCAGTGGCCTGGGCCTAATCACTAACAGTTCACACATTTTTGTAATAGCTACCTACACCTGGTACTGAATCATCCCCATTCTATTCAATGGTGCATCTAGTATCATTTCAGACATTCCGGGGGGTTCCAGTAATAACACCTCTAGTTGTGGACCATCCCAAACAGTCAGTCAATCCAAAACAGGCAGTCAACCCAAAACAGGCAGTCAACCCAAAACAGGCAGTCAACCCAAAACAGGCAGTCAACCCAAAACAGGCAGTCAACCCAAAACAGGCACAACATAGGCTCTTCAGTCTGGCCTTTTAGGACAACGCTAGTGATGGAAGGACAGCTCTGTCTTAATAAACGGGTAGGTCGTAATAACACTGACCCACTCAGCCTGCCTGCAAACCAGCGGCTCGTCTAGGGCTAGGAAGGAGACGAGCGGGATGATAATGCAGCAGTTAATACAGCACCACCCCATTTGCAGTGAGACTGACTGCTGGTATGGAAACACCTTGGGAGATTCATTTGGCAGACTAAACCTGAACAGTATACTTACCTCTTCGTAGTCAATGATGAAAAGCGTATAGAATAGATCTCTCGATGCTAAAGTCAGATAGGATTTGTCCAATCAACAGCGTTCACAATGGGAGTGTATTTTGCATTTCTTGTCTTTTCACAACGGAGACGGGCAGACGGCTGTGTTGTATTACCTCTAGCTGAATAGGGAATACAGCCTTCTTCTGCATTCTCAGTGTTATCTTATGCCTAGCCATGAAGCCAGCGCTGAAATGGCCTTGGTTGTCCCTCCTTTCAATTTGATGAATAGGTATTTTCATTTGGATCAGGGGACGGTTGGTATTTCACATTTGAAAGCAGCCACAGGTTATGTTCTATGGGACAGCTTCCTCAAGGTTAGAACAAACTAAGCAGGCATTCTGGAATTCTCCACCTATTGGAGCTGGAGGGAGACAGCATAGTCAGCGTGACATCATAACGTAATGACGACCGCGAGTTGTACAGTAAGTGACATTATGGACTTCTGGCCAGAGCAATATGACATGTCATATTTCAGTAATTAATAACGTGACAGATACTTTTAACATTAGAGCAACGGCCATGTACATGCTTTACCATGCTGTCTGTAACAACGGTGATTCAACCAGTGTGTTTTCCCAGTGGGTATGCTCCCTGTAACATGGTAATTACTTGGTACACGTATGTATGAGTTAAGTGTCATTATGAATGAGTTAAGTGTCATTATGGATAAATTAGGTGTCATTATTGATCAATTAAAGTGTCAAAATGGATGAGTTAAGTGGATGAGTTCAGTGTCATTATGGATGAGTTAAATGTCATTTTGGATGAGTTGTGTCATTATATATGAGTTAAGTGTCATTATGGATGAGTTAAGTGTCATTATGGCTCAATTAAGTGTCCTTATGGATAAATAAAGTGTCATTATGGATGAGTTAAGTGTCATTATGGATGAGTTAAGTGTCATTATGGATAAATAAAGTGTCATTGTGGATAAGTGTAGTGGTTGAGTTAGGTGTCATTATGGATAAATTAAGTGTCATTATGGATGAGTTAAGTGTCATTATGGATACATTAAGTGTCATTATGGATGAGCCGCTGTTAGCGGTTAGCATTTACTGTGTCTATTAGGATAACAACTAAATAAACTGATTAGAAGACAGCTATTTTCACCACTATTCCAATGTGTGGAGGTGGTAATTATGCACCCAATAACTGACAGCCATGTTTGAATGTACACATGCTAAATGTGTGCAGTCAGCTAATTGTAATAATTATATTTCTGTTTTGTACAGGAAAGACTTGCAGGCTGCATCCCCCCAAGTGACAAAATTCATTCAAATCAAGCCATTTGGGGCCTCCCGAGTGGCACAGTGGTCTAAGGCACTGCATTGCAGTGCTAGATGCATCACTACAGACCCTGGTTCAATCCCTGGCGGTGCGCCGGCCGACCAGGAGACGCATGAGCGGCGCACAATTGGAACAGCATAGATAGGGGAGGGTTTGGCTGGCAGGGATGTCCATGTCACATCGCGCTCTAGCGACTCCTTGAGGCGTGTTGTACAAATGCGCTCTGACTTCAGTCGTCAGTGCGGCTGGCTTCCAGGTTAAGCGAGCAGTGTGTCAAGAAGCAGCGAAAAAGTGTTTCAGAGGACGCTCATGACCATTGTCACTCCTGAGTCCGTACGGGAGTTGCAGCGATGGGACTGTAACTACCAATAAGATCTGTGCCTCGACACAATCCTGTCTCGGAGCTCTATGGACAATTCCTTCGACCTCATGACTTGGTATTTGATCTGACATGCACTGTAAACTGCCGGACCTTACTACAGACTGCAATCAAGTTGTAGAAACATCTCAAGGATGATCAATGGAAACAGGAGGCTCCTGAACATAGCAAAGGTTCTGAATACTTATGTAAATAAGGTATTTCTGTTTTTTTGTTTTTAATACATTGAAAAAAAAATCTAAACCTGTTTTTGATTTGTAAGTATGGGGTATTGTGATGTCATTATGGGGTATTGTGTGTAGATCCCTGAGGAAATTGTTTTATTTAATCCATTTTTTAATAAG
Organism: Oncorhynchus mykiss; assembly: GCF_013265735.2. NCBI lineage: Eukaryota > Metazoa > Chordata > Actinopteri > Salmoniformes > Salmonidae > Oncorhynchus > Oncorhynchus mykiss. The sequence goes on from NC_048575.1 coordinate 7,136,467, forward strand.
GCAACGTAACAAAATGAACACTTTCCCAAATGCAATGTATATTTAAAACATATATTTGGAGTATTAAATATATGGAAGACTTTTGAATGCCATCAGTTTCTCATACCAGAGACTTAGTTACTCTTAAGAAGTAGGAAACCATTTTTAATGAAGATCATCAAAGATTAATTCTCTCTCTATTTCTGATTTTTCTATTTCTTGATTCTATTTTTGTGACTCCTCTCTTTGGCTGAAAAAACGGCTGTGTTTTTCTGTGACTTGGCTCTGATGACAAAATGTAAGGTCTATGTAAGGTCCGGCAGTTTACAGTGCATGTCAGATCAAATACCAAGTCATGAGGTCGAAGGAATTGTCCATAGAGCTCCGAGACAGGATTGTGTCGAGGCACAGATCTGGGGAAGGGTACCAAAAAATGTCTGCAGCATTGAAGGTCCCCAATAACACATTGCCTCCATCATTCTTAAATGGAAGAAGTTTGGAACCACCGAGGCTCATCCTAGAGCTGGCCGTCCGGACAAGAACCCGATGAACCCGATGGTCACTCTGACAGAGCTCTAGAATTCAGGCCTTTATTGTACAGGCAAGAGGCACCTAAAGATTCTCAGACCATGAGAAACAAGATTGTCTGGTCTGATGAAACCAATGAGGGAAAGATAAACGGAGCAAAGTACAGAGAGATCCTTGATGAAAACCTACTCCTGACTGTCCAGGACCTCAGACTAGGGCAGAGGTTCACCTTCCAACAGGACAACAACCCTATGCATTGAATGGCCAAGCCAGAGCCCGGACTTGAACCCGATCGAACATCTCTGGAGAGACCTGAAAATAGCTGTGCTTCAATGCTCCCCATCCAACGTGACAGAGCTTGAGAGGATCACCGGAGAATAATGGGAGAAACTCCCCAAATACAGGTGTTTGTAGCATCATACCCAAGAACACTCATGGCTGTAAAGGTTCTGAATACTTACAGTGGGGCAAACAAGTATTTAGTCAGCCACCAATTGTGCAAGTTCTCCCACTTAAAAAGATGAGAGAGGCCTGTAATTTTCATCATAGTTACACTTCCACTATGACAGACAAAATGAGAGAAAAAAAATCCAGAAAATCACATTGTAGGATTTTTAATGAATTTAATTGCAAATTATAGTGGAAAATGACCTCTGTCATTGCCAACACTGTATGTAAATGCAATACATATATATTTTTTAGATACATTTGCAAAAATTCATGAAAACCTGTTTTTGCTTTGTCATTATGGGGTATTGTGTGTAGATTGATGAGTAGAGAAAAAAAACAATTTAATCCATTTTTAGAATAAGGCTATAATGTAACAAAATGTGGAAAAAGTCAAGAGGTCTGAAAACCTTCCGAATGCATTGTATGTACACCAAAGAGCTATCAAACTAGAACAACTTTTTTTGTTTGATATGAACCAGAAAAAAGAGTGAGTGAGATCTCTGGTTTCCTCTTCCGTCTCTGGCTAGGTTTCAGACCATGTTCTACACCTGCACACACACTCAACATTAATTAGAGCAAGATCTTTTTGGAAAACACTGTGCCAACGATTGGCCTAGAAAACTATATGCCAAAGCTCAGAACAGTTGTCCTGTTTGAGAGTGTTAGAAAAGAAGTCTGTGTTAGAAAAGAAGTCTGTGTTGAACACATTTTGCCTTCAATCATGATGTTTCAATGCTTAAATCAGGCCTCCTACAACTTGTTAGCTAGCCTGCAGGATGATGGCTGCTTAAATCAGGCCTCCTACAACTTGGTAGCTAGCTTCTTAGGGCTGAGATCCCGCTAACGGGATCGATATGACAACAGCCAGTGAAAGTGCAGGGCGCCAAATTCAAAACAACAGAAATCCCATAATTAAAAATCCTCAAACATACAGGTATTTCACACCATTTTAAAGATACACTTCTTGTTAATCCCACCACAGTGTCAGATTTCAAGTACGCTTTACGGCGAAAGCACCACAAATTATTATGTTAGGTCAGAGCCAAGTCACAGAAAAACACAGCCATTTTTTCAGCCAAAGAGAGGAGTCACAAAAATCAGAAATAGAGAGAGAATTAATCACTAACCTTTGATGATCTTCATCAGATTACACTCATAGGACTTCATGTTACACAATACATGTATGTTTTGTTCGATGAAGTTCATATTTATGTAAAAAAAATCTTAGTATACATTGACGTGTTATGTTCAGTAATTTAAAAAACATCTGGTGATTTTGCAGAGAGCCACATCAATTTAAAGAAATACTCATCATAAATATTGATGAAAATACAAGTGTTATACATGGAACTTTAGATAAACTTCTCCTTAATGCAACCGCTGTGTCAGATTTCAAAAAAGCTTTACGGAAAAAGCAAACAATGCAATATTCTGAGTACGGCGCTCAGAACCCAAACAAGCCATACCCACCATATTGTGCAGTCAACAGAAGTCAGAAATAAAATTATAAATATTCAATTACCTTTGATAATCTTCATCAGAATGCACTCCCAGGAATCCCAGTTCCACAATGAATGTTTGTTTTGTTCGATAATGTCCATAATTGATGTCCAAATAGCTCCTTGTTAGCGCGTTTGGTACACAAATCCAAACTCACAAAGAAAAAGTTCCGTTACAGTTTGTAGAAACATGTCAAACGATGTATAGAATCAATCTTTAGGATGTTTTTAACATAAATCTTCAATAATGTTCCAACCGGAGAATTCCTTTGTCTGTAGAAAAGCAATGGAACAGAGCTCACTCTCACGTGAACAAGCGTCACGAGCTCAAGGCATCCTGGCAGACCTCTGACTCATTCCCCTCTCATTCGCCCCCACTTCACAGGAGAAGCATCAAACAAGGTTCTAAAAACTGTTGACATCTACTGGAAGCCTTAGGAAGTGCAACATGACCAATTTCCCACTGTATCTTCAATAGGGAATGAGTTGAAAAACGACCAACCTCAGATTTTCCACTTCCTGGTTGGATTATTTCTCAGGTTTTTACCTGCCATATGAGTTCTGTTATACTCACAGACATCATTCAAACAATTTTAGAAACTTTAGCGTGTTCTCTATCCAAATATACTAATAATATGCTAATATTAGGCAGTTTACTCTGGGCACCTCTGGGCACCTTATTCATCCAAGCTACTCAATACTGCCCCCAGCCATAAGAAGCTAACCTGCAGGCTGATGCCTGAAAAAGCCCTATTGAGCTGAGTGAAGAGAACATTATGAAACAAATCACATCCCATTTCATTTTTGTACAATGTAGACATAATCATGTATTATTTGACATGGCAGATTTTTGACCACTATCTGTTCTGAAGTCAACAACCATTTTTTGTTCTGACCAAGGTAAGTTGCCTGCTATGTTACCTGTTTATATAGAAAACATTTGAACGGCCCTTTCTGAAAGCTGAAAAAATAACATGGATTCAACAATGACCAAGTGCTTTTCAGGTGGAAAATCCTTTGTAATAAATCTCTCTGTGCAAACAGAACTTTTCCAATCAACAGCCTTGATTCTTTAAGTTCTTTTTGTGTTTATCTACTACCCAAAGAAGGGATTCAGCTGGCAGCCCTCTACCGCATTTGGTCTTATTAACGTCCCATAGCCGCAAACTAACTCTGAAATGGCCTTGAATTCTCACTCTTCAATTTGATGAATACCTCTACATTTCACCTAGTTGACACTGCATTAGTCACATTCATTTGACATTTTTTTAACTAAATTCAGCTCTGTGAAATTGTACTCCTTTCTAAAAAGCCTTTGCTGTTTTCCAACACTTACTGTTTTCCCACCGCAAGTTCGATGGAGACCTCCATAATGTTATGGTACTGTTTTCATACAGCTCCATTTCGTGAGGCACTTTCACCTCTGTGAAAGCTACTGACATATTTGGCGGGTTTGGGTACAACTGTGGGAAACCCCATAGGAAGCCTCCGAGAAGAATCTTCTCGTGTTTCTGTATGTTTGTTATGAATTGTCCATCCGTCTTCCCATTATTCATTCATCCTGTTAAGGACTTTGAGGGCAACAACAAGTCGTCAACCTAAAATGACGAGGCGTAGTCACCCTCAATTTGAAGCCACATTTAATTGCAGTTGATTGGGTCTGTAATGGACATTATTGTGCTTGTGCGAGGGTTTCTGGCCAGTCCCCTTGCTTGACCTGGAAGATTTTCCCCCATTTACGTTTTTTTTCTGTTGAGCTGAAGTACAATAATTATTATATATATTTTTTTAAGACAAATATCAGTCCAAATAATAACTGTCTTGGAGGTACCAGCACTGCAAATGAAGGAGTTTATTGTTGCCAAGCACGAGGGCCATTAATAATGAGTAATGAAGTGTCTGAGCTTATCGTAACCTTCGACCTTGTCACTCGTGTGAAGCTGACTACAAGTCAATTGTGTGCCACTCCAACGGAGCATCATTATCCTCAATCTACACTCTGTGTGGTGCCTGAGTAAACAATCACACGTAACAGCTTGTATCTACATTCTAATTATATCAGACATCTTATTAAAACCTGTTCCGTTGAATTATACAATCAAAGATGGACACTTAAATCAGTGGGAGAAGAGTGAGACATGCATTGTGGGATTCCTTTCTACTGTGATTATTTTACTTAATAATCTTATAAAACTGTATTGTTAAATGGAAAAAGTAGTTTAAGTTCATGCTAATAAGGAGCAACAATGGTGATATAGTACATAATAGTATATAACGATAGTATATATACAGTAGCAGTCAACAGTTTGGACACACCTGCTCATTCAAGGGTTTTTCTTTATTTGTACAATTTTCTACATTGTAGTATAATAGTGACGATATCAAAACTATGAAATAACACATATGGAACCATGTAATAACCAAAAAAGTGTTTACAAAAAACTGCCACTAGGGGCAACAGTGAGCGCTGTTACCTTCAAGTAGATTTTGGTTTTGCTAGAGCATGGTTGATGGGCATAAGCATCTGACTCTGCCTCTGATTGACCAGATTCGAAAGATTACACGTTCGAATACAGTAGAAGAAAGGTGTCTTTCTATTTGATATCCCAAACCTTAACACTTACCTTAACCATTCAGAGTTAATGGCTAACCTTAACCATTCAGAGTTAACGGCTAACCTTAACCATTCAGAGTTATTGGCTAACCTTAACCATTCAGAGTTTATGAGTTTCTATTTTTTGATTGTGTTATTGACTGTATGTTTGTTTATTCCATGTGTTGTTGTTTGTGTCACTTTTGCTTTATCTTGGCCAGGTCGCAGTTGTAAATGACAACTTGTTCTCAACTAGCCTACCTGGTTAAATAAAAGTGAAATTATTTTGTAATTTTTTAATGGCTTTAACCTTAAGAATTAATGACTAAACTGAACGCTACCCTTCAAAATGTTGGAGTTACAGTAATACGAAAACTTAACCTTAAACACTTCAAAAGTTGACGTTTGGAACAACTTTAAAATGTAATGTTTGAGAAACGTTACAGCTGCATTGCTTGCTGTTTGGGGTTTTAGGCTGAGTTTCTGTACAGCACTTTGTGACATCGGCTGATGTAAAAAGGGATTTGTAAATCAATTTGTTTGATTGATTGATGTGTGTGGGCGAGAGGGTGTGAGTGGGTGTATGTGTGAGTATGTCTCTATGAATGGGAGAGGGAAGGATAATGAATATGTGTAGGGGGGCAGGAGAGAATGGGTGTAAGGATGCATTGTGTATATGTTGTGTGTGTGTGGGGGGGGGGGGGTGTATGTGTGAGTATGTCTCTATGAATGTGAGAGGGATGGATAATGAATATGTGTAGGGGGGCAGGAGAGAATGGGTGTAAGGAGACATTGTGTATATGTTGTGTGTGTATGTGTGTGTGGGGGGGGGGTGTATGTGTGAGTATGTCTCTATGAATGGGAGAGGGAAGGATAATAAATATGTGTAGGGGGGCAGGAGAGAATGGGTGTAAGGAGACATAGTGCATATGTTGTGTGTGAATGACGGAGAAGGGATGAGTAAGTAGATGTATAGAGAGGTGTAAATGTGTCTGAAAAGAAGGGAGGGGGGGCAAGGATGGGAGTTTGGGATAAATTTGGCCTACGTGGGCAAGGTTGAGTTAAGATGGGAGCTGGGGATAAGCTTGGCTTGGGTGGGCAAGGGTGAGTTAAGATGGGTGGGGGGCATATACTTGGTCTGGGTAGGCAATGGTGAGTTAAGATGGGAGCTGGGGATAAGCTTGACTTGGGTAGGCAAGGGTGAGTTAAGATGGGAGGTGGGATAAGCTTGACTTGGGTAGGCAAGGGTGAGTAAAGATAGGAGGTGGGGATAAGCTTGACTTGGGTGTGGTAAAGCGGGGAGAACTGGGAGGGGGTGGTGGAGAGGGATGGATTTGGTGAGAGAGAGAGAGAGAGAGAGAGAGAGAGAGAGAGAGAGAGAGAGAGAGAGAGAGAGAGAGAGAGAGAGAGAGAGAGAGAGAGAGAGAGAGAGAGAGAGAGAGAGAGAGAGAGAGAGAGAGAGAGAGAGAGAGAGAGAGAGAGAGAGAGAGAGAGAGAGAGAGAGAGAGAGAGAGAGAGAGAGAGAGAGAGAGAGAGAGAGAGAGAGAGAGAGAGAGAGAGAGAGAGAGAGAGAGAGAGAGAGAGAGAGAGAGAGAGAGAGAGAGAGAGAGAGAGAGAGAGAGAGAGAGACTTATTTATATTATATGGACAGATATGGAAAGCATGTTGAATTATTATTATTATTCCTAGTTTGTCATTAAAACTAATATTTAATGGGGGTTGTTTGTGAGAATGGGGCTATATGCGAGGAGATTGAGATTGGTGAATGGAAGGGCGTCAGACACTTCTCTAAGGTGTGCATGGGGACTCCACTCATTCCATTTCAGTCTTTCGGAGGACCCCCAACCAGCCACTATACTTTCATTTCATTTATAAGGTAATACAAACTGTACTTAAGTGGCACTCAGTACTTAAGTGGTACTCTTTCTGCATCCACAGCTCTTCATGGTATTCGGCGGTAGAAAGCCCTAAAGATGTACTTTGCTCTGCCCACATGCCCACACGCTCTATATATTGTAGGTAATGTATAAATAACTAAAGCAGTTTTAATTTTAAAAGATAAAGATACAAAATCGGTAATTATAAACAACAATGTGATTAATGGCCATTTTAAAATATTGTATAAAAATGTATATAAATCAGAATTAAACAACAGTTTGGACTGATCCTATCTATCTGATCCTATCTTAGACTCAACAACCCTGGATCAATTATCAACAGACATAATCTCTAAAAACAGAGATCATCCAAGAAGAAATATTAGATACTGTTAAAACATTTGTGTGGGTGAAAAAAGCACCAGGAGTGGATGACTGTCCTATAGAATTGTATTCAGCATTTTAGGACAAAGTAGTCCCCCTACTTACACAAATGACAACACACATGTCACCCACTTCCTATATCCATGTATCAAACAGCTATTTCAGTCATATTAAAACCAGGAAAATATAGAGTCTCCATTAATTGAATAAACTGTGACAATGAAGTAATAACAAAGCCTATAAGAAATAGAATGGCAAAAGTCTCACCAGACGTGATATATATACATCAAACAGGGTGTATTAAAAATAGACACTTACAAAATACAAGAACATGTTTCAGTTTAATACAAAAGGCCAAAAAAAAACAAGATATACATTGCCTTGTATTCAGATCCCTTGACTTTTTCCATATTTTGTTAGGTTACAGCCTTACTCTAAAATGTATTAAATTGTTTTGTTTTTTCAATCTACAATCTACACGCAATACCCCGTAATGACAAAGCGAAAACAAGTTTTTAGAAATGTTTGCTAATTTATAAAATAAATTAAAAATGAAATATCACATTTACATAAGTATTCAGACTAAAGTAACTCAGTACTTTGTTGAAGCACCTTTGGCAGCGATTACAGCCTTGAGTCTTCTTGGGTATGACGCTACAAGTTTGGCAAACCTGTATTTGGGGAGTTTCTCCCATTCTTCTCTGCAGATCCTATTAAGCTCTGTCAGGTTTGATGGGAGCGTTGCTGCACAGCTATTTTCAGGTCTCTTCAGAGATGTTTGATCGTGTTCAAGTCTGGGCTCTGGCTAGGCCACTCAAGGACATTCAGAGACTTGTCCCAAAGCCACTCCTGCATTGTATTGGCTGTGTGCTTAGGGTCGTGGTCCTGTTGGAAGGTGAACCTTTGCCCCAGTCCAAGGTCCTGATCACTCCGGAGGAGGTTTTCATCACCGATCCCTCTGTACTTTGTTTTTATTCATCTTTGCCGCGATCCTGACTAGTCTCCCAGTCCCCGCCGCTGAAAAACATCTCCACAGCCTGATGCCGCCACCACCATGCATCACCATAGGAGATGGTGCCAGGCTTCCTCCAGATGTGACACTTGGCATTCAGGCCAAAGAATACAATCTTGGTTTCATCAGACCAGATAATATTGTTTCTCGGGGTCTGAGAGCCTTTAGGAGCCTTTTGGCAAACTCCAAGTGGGCTGTCATGTGCCTTTTACTGAGGAGTGGCTTCCGTCTGGCCACTCTACCATAAAGGCCTGATTGGTGGCATGCTGCAGAGATGGTTGCACTTCTGGAAGACTTTCCCACAGAGGAAATCTGTAGGTCTGTCAGTGACCATTGGGTTCTTGTTCGCCTCCCTGTATAAATTCCGTCTGGCTACTCTGCCGTCTTCCTAAGTCTCAGGGTCGTTCTGACCTTTCCAGACTCGCTACCCAAGGCTTTTACTTGTCGCTGTAGTTAAATGCACTAAAGATGAACAATGGTTACATATTGAAGATGCACATGTTCATCCCCATAATTTTTTTATGTGTATATTTTCAAAGGATAAAGCTAAGAACATTAACAATTTCACAGTTAAGAACACTATAATAATATGGAAGAAAAATGTAACGTATTCTACAAGAACCAATATCACTCCCTAGAAACACAACCTTATGGAACAATCCTTGGTTAACTTTTCAGAGTTCACTGATAAATTAGCCCACATGGAAAACTAAAGTCATATAAACTGAAAATGAATTGGTAACAGGAAATACATTTATTACCATGACGAAAGTTAAAAGTAATTTTGGACTGGCCAATGTAGATGGTTTCAAATTCATGCCACTTAAAGTTATCTTTTGGACATCAGAGCATCCTTGAGTGAATCTTATTTGAGTCAGAAAATTGTGTTTTTATGAGAAACGGTATACCAAACCTTGAAGAGAGCATATTGAACTGACAATCTCTTAGAAAAATATAAAAACTATTCCAACTAAGAATGAAAAAGTACTGATGTTGGCACAAGATGGAGGGAAAGTTGGAGAATAACTAACACAATTAGTTAACGAACATTTACACTTCATCCAGTATAAACTACTGTATTAAACTACTGTATTAATGGCAGAGCCATGTGTGCAAGTGTAAAACTGATAATGACTCAATAGGCTTTCTGGGAATGCTGTGGGCGGAGCTACAAAGTTGGCTCTCAGAAGTATTACAATGTAAACGTACTTTTAATCCGCCTGTCTGCATATTTCAAGACGACAGGAGGTTGGTGGCACCGTAAGTGGGGAGAATTGGCTCGTGGTAATGACTCAGTGGAACGGTATCAAACTCATGGTTTCCAGTAAATCAAATGATTTATTATTGAAATATTGAAATAGCATTGTCAACCGAGAAAAACAAATTGATACAATTTCAGAGCCAAGTGGCAAACAATAATGCAGGCACTAGAGCTGGAGGTGTGAGCATGCGAGTCTGGGCAGATAAGATGGGGTCATTGTTTGTGTGCATGTATAAGTTGTTGTTCGTATGTATAAGTTTTGTAGCTGGAGTAAAAAAAAAGAGTCTAGTTCTGACATGAGACTGTGAGAGCTTGTAGGTTTCTTAGTGCATGTATTTCATGATACTCATTTGCTACAACAAGTGGCAACTTTTTTCAAAGTTTCATCGGCCCCGTAAACACGCTCTGTTACCGCAGAACCGGTCTCAACCATTCGTCTAGTCTTTTTGATCTGAAGGCCCGTCTTTACAGCGCAACATTCTAAAACGGCCAAGTTTAGTCTCGTCTCAGCTGCTGTATCTGAACCGGACTTCAGAGTCACTTGGACCTGTCAAAGTCACAAGGATTCGGTGTCAGAGTGAAGCTGTCCTAATAGGGTCACCTGGACTCCACTCCCACAGCCAGAGCATTAATGATCCCTAATTCGGTGTCAGAGTGAAGCTGTCCTAATAGGGTCACCTGGACTCCACTCCCACAGCCACAGCATTAATGATCCCTAATTCGGCCGATCAGCTTGATTTATCCATACAACAGCGGAATGTGGATTAGATTTATAGGGCGAACAGAGATTCCTCTCTGAAGAGAGATAACCGTGCAATTAATGAGACTCCCTATTCCGTCCCCCTGGTCTCGCTCTGATCGTTAGGCTAATGATTTTTCTATTTTTTTATTTTTTTACATCTTTGTTCTTCGTAATTGTGTTTTGCCACTGCAATTACCGATCTGATTTGTACAAACAAGCGAGTAGTGGCTTTGCATAGTGGCTTTGCTTTGCGTCCGTCGTGTTGTTTCTTGCCGGCCTATGTGTTCCGTGTTGGGAAATGCTTCGGACGACACCAGGGGCACTCTTATTCCTGATACGAGTGCTTTTAATTATCACTCTTTGGTCCTTCCCTCCCTTGTGATGTACGCATCAAATAAACCCTGATGGAATCGCTCACTGTCTCTCTATGGCCATCTCCTGATTGAATGCCTTGCACCTTTCCTTAGTCCGAATCTGCCTGCTGCCAGGATCGTTGCAGACAAAATGGTCTTGACAGACGTGTCTTATCAGATATGCCCACTCTTCTTTCTCCACAGGGATGTGCCTTTGCAAAAAGGTCTACTTTTTGAATTTTTTTTTTACTGTTATTTTATCTTATTCATTCAGCAAAATGTCATGTGCTTTTATATGTAGGCTATTAGATAATAGATTATGTTAGAGATACTGTACTTCATATCAGGAAATCATAGAGATGAAGATCGTGTGTCCAACCTGAAAATCATGACAATTGATCAAACGGAAATCGTATAGTTTTGGTGATAACACTCAACAGTTCCAATGTTTGGTGATAACACTCAACAGTTCCAATGTTTGGTGCACACACTCAACAGTTCCAATGTTTGGTGCACACACTCAACAGTTCCAACACATAACTGTATGTTAATTGATTAACAATTTTTTGATCTCAAATTGATCTTTTTCCAATGGATCTTGTTTTTTTTTAAGAAGAAGAGGACCTATAGACATGAACTATGTCTATCCTTAATGATATATTAAAACCAGCTTAATTCATAGTCTTGGAGTAGGTGCTTCCACAATAATGTTGATTTGTACTTACAGCATACAAGGTCAATCATTCTATTTTTTTACACACCAGAATAGGACAATATCCCATTATGTTACCCTGTCATGCTTTTTAAAAACGAAATAAATAAAAGCTTTGGTTTTATACTTACAACACAATCAGGCTTGATTGTGATCTTTTGTCTTGTAGTAATTTGGTGCCTGCCTGTATTTAATTTATTTTAGCAAAACATGTCATTGAAAAAAAAAATTATTCAACAAAACAACAGGTTGTGGTGTATGGGACACAGTAGCTCAAAAGCCTGTCTGCATTTCCGATATCTGTAGCTGTTAGCTTATCTGTGTAATATTAAGTTAATGTAACGGCTTTCCTCCTCCCCTTCTGAGGAGGAGTAGCAAGGATAGGACCAATACGCAGCGTGGTAAGTGTTCATATTCTTTAATGAAACAACTGAACACTGGGGGGGAAAAAAAGTACAAATGAACAGTCCTGTACGGTGAAGAAAAACACAGAACAGAAAATAATCACCCACGAAACACAGGAGGGAAAAGGCTACCTAAGTATGATTCTCAATCAGAGACAACTAACGACAACTGCCTCTGATTGAGAACCATACCAGGCCAAACACAAAACACAACATAAAAAAACAAACATAGAAATCCCACTCACGCCCTGACCATACAAAAACAAAGACATAACAAAAGAACTAAGGTCAGAACGTGAAAATTGTGTTTAAAAAAATTGTGTTTCACTTGTGTTTAAAACATAGTCCTGTTTGATCAATTGCTGTGCTGATCAATGGACAGTTCATTATCTTTGTCAAAATAACATGTAGCTTACAGTTATGTTTGTACTTATTTATTTTTGTAATAAAGATGGTGAATCAAGAATAATACACATTTACAATAGGCCTATTTAAAAAAAATACATACAGCCAAAATATGTATATATATACAGTGGGGCAAAAAAGTATTTAGTCAGTCATCATAGGTACACTTCAACTATGACAGTCAAAATGAGAGAAAATAAATCCTCAAAATCACATTGTAGGATTTTTTATGAATTTATTTGCAAATTATGGTGAGAAATAAGTATTTGGTCACCTACAAACAAGCAATATTTCTGGCTCTCATGGACCTGTAACTGCTTCTTTAAGAGGCTCCTCTGTCCTCCACTCATTACCTGTATTAATGGCACCTGTTTGAACTTGTTATCTGTATAAAAGACACCAGTCCACAACCTCAAACAGTCACACTCCAAACTCCACTATGGCCAAGACCAAAGAGCTGTCAAAGGACAACAGAAACAAAATTGTAGACCTGCACCAGGCTGGGAAGACTGAATCTGCAATAGGTAAGCAGCTTGGTTTGAAGAAATCAACTGTGGGAGCAATTATTAGGAAATGGAAGACATACAAGACTACTGATAATCTCCCTCGATCTGGGGTTCCATGCAAGATCTCACCACTTGGGGTCAAAATGATCACAAGAACGGTGAGCAAAAATCCCAGAACCACACACATCCCAGAATCCCAGACCTAGTGAATGACCTGCAGAGAGCTGGGACCAAAGTAACAAAGCCTACCATCAGTAACACATTACGCTGCCAGGGACTCAAATCCTGCAGTGCCAGACGTGTCCCCCTGCTTAAGCCAGTACATGTCCAGGCCCGTCTGAAGTTTGCTAGAGAGCATTAGGATGATCCAGAAGAAGATTGGAAGAATGTCATATGGTCAGATGAAACCAAAATATAACTTTTTGGTAAAAACTCAACTCGTCGTGTTTGGAGGACAAAGAATGAATGCTGAGTTGCATCCAAAGAACACCATACCTACTGTGAAGCATGGGGGTGTAAATATCATGCTTTGGGGCTGTTTTTCTGCAAAGGGACCAGGACGACTGATCCGTGTAAAGGAAAGAATGAATGGGGCCATGTATCGTGAGATTTTGAGTGAAAACCTCCTTCCATCAGCAAGGGCATTGAAGATGAAACGTGGCTGGGTCTTTCAGCATGACAATGATCCCAAACACACCGCCCGGGCAACGAAGGAGTGGCTTCGTAAGAAGCATTTCAAGGTCCTGGAGTGGCCTAGCCAGTCTCCAGATCTCAACCCCATAGAAAATCTTTGGAGGGAGTTGAAAGTCCGTGTTGCCCAGCAACAGCCCCAAAACATCACTGCTCTAGAGGAGATCTGCATGGAGGAATGGGCCAAAATACCAGCAACAGTGTGTGAAAACCTTGTGAAGACTTACAGAAAACGTTTGACCATTGTCATTGTTATTGACCAAATTCTTATTTTCCACCATATTTTGCAATTAAATTCATAACAAATCCTACAATGTGAATTTCTAGGTTTTTTTTCTCATTTTGTCTGTCATAGTTGAAGTGTACCTATGATGAAAATTACAGACCTCTCTCATCTTTTTAAGTCGGAGAACTTGCACAATTGGTGGCTGACTAAATACTTTTTTGCCCCACTGTATATACACCTGTATACATATTTATAATACACTGTAAGGTTCATCATCCCTCTGAATAGTATGAATTTGGCTGTTTGAGACGGTTTGATTCATAAGCAACCTGTCTTCACATACTGTAGTTTGAAGTACAATACCAACATAACTACTGTAGTAGGCCAAAGCTGTGTGCTGAAAAACCTTGGTAAAACATGGGTGGGATGGGAATTTGGTTGAGTTTAGTTTATTAATTCAACCATTTCCTAAAACAAGCACACATTCAACTTAGAAAAAGCCATACATGCACATTAATAAAATCATGGAGGATAACACACATTAAAGTCCGGGACATATTTCCATTGCGGTCCTCTTGAGACAAGATGGCTAGACAAGATTGAACACAGTTTGGCAATGAAATAGTAAAACCAAAACAGAGAAGAAGAACATCGATCTCATCATTCCAGTTACATCATAGGGGTTATTCATATGGGCACTGAAGACATCAAACATAGTTTTACTTTATTTTTAAAGCTGCCCAGAGAGGATGTTGTTTGTATGGGCAGAGGCAACTCATTCCATTCTGAGGCTCCAGTACACAAGAAAGTACCTTACCCAGCATTACTCCTGAACCTGTTTAAGCACACATCAGCAACACCTGATCTGATGCTGTGATTGTGTGCATCCCTAACATGAGGAAAGTCATCGCTTAGATATCTGGGTGCAGGACTATACATACTCCTGTAAACCAAACCTAGTCTAATCTGGGACACCCTAGCCTCAACAGGCAGCCAGTTTAGTTCCTGAAAGCAGCTCCTGCCTATGAGAGTACGTGGACTCACCTTCAATACTACCCTAGTCAGCTTATTCTGGGCTATCTGGAGCTTCCCCTTTTTAGAGTTTAGATAAGCTCCCAAACCAGGAAGAACTAGCATAGTCAAAATGGCATTGAATGAGGGCAGTAGCTAGCACTTTCATGAAATCCTTATCCAGCAGCTTGGACTTTCTAGCCAAAAACGTAGTCCTGGCACCTTCCCTAAAGCCTTATTGGACATGCTCACACCTCCCAAGCTTCCATCAAGGATACATCCCAAGTACCTAACAGAGGTTTTAGTAGTCAGCACCTCACCCCCTAACACCACTCTGATTTCAGACCACCTACACAATTTAGCATTGTGGTGCTCATGTGAATTTCCTTTCTATTTCAGCTTCAGACGTTTGCCTGTTCTCATTTAAACATAGTTTTTTGTTTTTTTATTTTTTACACCAGAAGGTGATTATGCAACATTATTATACAACATTATAATTAAGTAATAAGGCCCGAGGGGGTGTGGTATATGGCCAACATCCCAACCTTGTTTAGCATTATCTACTCCAAATATTTAAATGGGGGACTTTTATTTTGAAAGCGTACCGCAATTTCCACTATTGTGGCTAATCCTTATTGTGACTAGCTTCACACAGGTGGCAGCCCGGCCAAACTGAGCAATCAGAGGAGAAGGGCCTTGGTCAGGGAGGTGACCAAGAACCTGATGGCAGAGCTCTAGAGCTCTGTGGAGATGTGAGAACCTTCTTGAATGGAAACCATCTTTGCAGCACTCCACCAATCAGGCCTTTATGGTAAAGTGGCCAGACGGAAGCCCCTCCTCTGTAAAAGGCACCCGCTTGGACAGCCCGCTTGGAGTTTTCCAAAAGGCATCTAAAGACTTTCAGACCATGAGAAACAAGATTCTCTGGTCTGATGAACCCAAGATTGAACTCTTTGCCCTGAAAGCCAAACGTCACGTCTGGTGGAAACCTGGCACCATACCAAGACCAGATTCTCTGGTCTGATGAACCTAAGATTGAACTCTTTGCCCTGAAAGCCAAACGTCACGTCTGGTGGAAACCTGGCACCATACCAAGAGTGAAGCATGGTGGTTTCAGCATCATGAAGTGGGGATATTTTTCAGCGGCAGGGACTGGGAGACTAGTCAGGATCGAGCCAAAGATGAACGGAGGAAAGTACAGAGAGATCCTTGATTGACAACCTGAAATTCTTGAAAACCCACAACCTAGGTTTATTTCATTCCATTAACGAGTTGTAAATGTATTCCATTTTTGGGGGGGGTTGGGGGGGGAGCGCTCCTGCCAGTCTTGAGTAAGGGCATGCACCTGATTAAGAATAGAACTAGGCTTAGAACACCTGGACTGCACACAAATGTAGGCAATGTAAATGTTCCCATTTGGAGATCTGATTCTATTTCTGATTGTCTTAACTCACCGTCACTGTGGAGCTTCTCAAAGTAACCCACCCCACCCCCCCCCTTCAAAAATCAAGTAAACAAAGTTTGTTTACTTTGTTTTACATCCACTGCTCTCCCTTTAGATAACCACTCGGCATGACAAAGGGGAAAACATTTCATGATCTGATCAGGTGATCAGGTGGAAACGTCATGAAATAGTCCTGCCTGATTACTTCTTATCCCTCGAGCAAATAGCCTACAGCTTTGTCTGTCTGTCTGGCCGGAGCTCACAGGCACAGGAAACTCTGAAGGCCCAGAATATTTTACACAATGTTGCAAGTATGCTAGTGTGAGCTTCAGGCCCGACCCAAGTTAATAGTTGATACAATGTTTGAAGTTCCTTGCAGACAGGCCTTGCATAGCCAATGTGATTCATAGTATATTTATTTTCATCAGGATATATTGTACCTGCGGGCTGCTATGTATTCATTTGTTAGCTTCATGTCTATTTTTACATATTTGCAATGGCAATAGAAGTTACTTTTAAATTTGCATAATTTTAATTTCGTTAGAATTTTGATTAACCACATGACATTGATTTTGAGATATGAAGACTTTATTATAAATTAAATGAAACCCATCCACCAAAATGTGCATATGAAAACCAGAACTGGCACACAGAACAGTAGAAATGGTACGATAACTTGGGACTCCACATGGAAAAGGTTGCCCACCGCTGTTGTAGCCTGTTACCGGCAACTTCAGGAGCATAATGGCAGAAATCTGTGATGGCCAGCAGCAGGAAGGAGGGTCGGGAACAGTGGGATGCTGGGGATTCTGGCCCGAAAGAACAGATGACTCTCGTTCAACCAATATTTTTTTTTGTCGAGGACAGCCCAAGTTTTACTTAGCCTAGATAATTGTTTGTACATTATGTTGACTTTGGTGTCTATTTCAGACCTTCTGCCATTTAAAGGATGAGCATAAGAGCATTGAAAGGGGAAATGTGCAGCTATAGTGGGGGGCAATTTGCAGGTTTGGTCAGGGCCAGCATGAGGGATAAAGTTTATCCTGTGTCGATGACTGTAGATATTAAGTTAAGTTTGAGAATATTACCAATACAATGTGTTCTATACAGCTGTCAACATTCTACAAGGGAAGAGGGAAAGAGACACTTATTCAGTTGCGCTGTGTCATATATCACACCCCCTTGGGCCTTATTGCTAAAATATAATCATTAACCAGGTTATCCCGGATTCCAGACTTTGATGAGTGATCACTCAGTTCTAGAAAGTTGTTATTCATGAGAATGAATCTAAAAATCTATTGACATTCAGATTGGATTTTGTTTAGACATCCAGCCTGTATTGTAGTTTCATGACCAGAGACACATCTTCAAAGGCACAGTATTTATTTATTTATTCGGACTGGTACATGCATTCAGACTGTCTTTATAGGCTCCTTCTATGTGATTGCTATGTCAAGTCATCAATTAAACGTTTATGGAAAAACTGCACTTGTCCTCATTTGAAAATGCCAGTTTATTAAATATTCTACAGCTGTAATGTCATCAATCAAATCAAACTTCATTGACAGCATAAAACGTTTTGTACAACTAATGCATTTTAAGGTGTTCACAGTCATTGGTTGAGATATTGTCCGTAAAGTGATATTGTCCGTATTGTCCGTAAACGAAGAAGAGGGCATCAAGGCATTCAAAATGGATGGATGTGTGCTTCAACACCTGCATTGCTTGCTGTTTGGGGTTTTAGGCTGGGTTTCTGTACAGCACTTGGAGATATCAGCTGATGTACGAAGGGCTATATAAATAAAACGAAGGGCTATAATAAAACGAAGGGCTATATAAATACATTTGATTTGACGTGAGTCAGGGCTTTGGGTCACGGGGTCTGGGATCCTGGGTTCCTCACCAGATGGTCTGCAGCAGTGGTGGAGGTCAAGTGTCCGTACTTTACCATTGAAGAGGCAGTGAGGGAGGGTCTTCCGTGAGGACCATCCTTACTGGCACCAGGTCCAAGGTCAACTCCACACCTGCTTCTTCATTGTGTGGACCACCTTTAAATTACAAGCAACGCAGCAGCAAGACGTGTTTGTTTTTGTCCCGTTTTTGTCCCGTGTAAATATTCAAAGCATGTGGAGGTCTGTAATTTTTTATCAGCTGAAAGTCCGTGTTGCCCAGCGACAGCCCCCGAAACCTGAAGGATCTGGAGAAAGTCTGTAGGGAGGAGTGGTCCAAAATCCCTGCTGCAATGTGTGCAAACCTGGTCAAGAACTACAGGAAACGTGTGATCTCTGTAATTACAAACAAAGGTTTCTGTACCAAATATTAAGTTATTTTTTTCTGATGTATCAAATGTGATTTTCTGGATTTTTGTTTTAGATTCCGTCTCTCACAGTTGAAGTGTAACCTATGATAAAAATGACAGACCTCTACATGCTTTGTAAGTAGGAAAACCTGCAAAATCGTCAGTGTATCAACTACTTGTTCTCCCCACTGTATATCATTCTCCATTTCTGAATTAAATATACAGTTGAAGTCGGAAGTTTACATACACCTTAGCCAAATGCATTTAAACTCAGGGTATCCTCATGATACCATCTATTTTGTGAAGTGCACCATTCCCTCCTGCAGCAAAGCACCCACACAACATGATGCTGCCATCCCCGTGCTTCACGGTTGGGATGGTGATCTTTGGCTTACAAGCCTTCCCCTTTTTCCTCCAAACATAACGGTGGTCATTATGGCCAAACAGTTCTATTTTTGTTTCATCAGACCAGAGGACATTTCTCCAAAAAGTACAAACTTTGTCACCATGTGCAGTTGCAAACCGTTGTCTGGATTTTTATGGCGGTTTTAGAGCAGTAGCTTCTTCCTTGCTGAGCGGCCTGTCAGTGTTATGTCGATATAGGACTCGTTTTACTGTGGATATAGATACGTTGTACCCGTTTCCTCCAGCATCTTCACAAGGTCCTTTTCTGTTGTTCTGGGATTGATTTTCACTTTTTACAGCAAAGGACATTCATCTCTAGGAGACAGAACGCGTCTCCTTCCTGAGCGGTATGATGGCTGCGTGGTCCCATGGTGTTTTTAAAATTGCTCCCAAGAATGAACCAGACTTGTGGAGGTCTACAATTTTTTTCTGATGTCTTGGCTGATTTCTTTTGATTTTCCCATGATGTCAAGCAAAGAGGCACTGAGTTTTAAGGTAGGCGTTGAAATACATCCACAGATACACCTCCAATAGACTAAAATGATGTCAATTAGCCTATCAGAAGCTTCTAAAGCCATGACATACATTTCTTTAATTTTCCAATCTGTTTAAAGGCACAGTCAACTTATGTAAACTTTTGACCCACTGGAATTGTGATGCAGTGAATTATAAGTGAAATAATCTGTCGGAAAACAATTGTTGGAAAAATTACTTGTGTCATGCACAAAGTAGATGTCCTAACCGACTTGCCAAAACTATAGCTTGTTAACAAGACATTTGTGGAGTGGTTGAAAAATGAGTTTTAATGACTCCAACCTAAGTGTATTTAATCTTCCGACTTCAACTGTAGTTCACACACACACACACACACACACACACACACACACACACTATGCTCTCAGAATAGGTTAAATTACATACAAGTTTTGCTCAAAGCCAGCCAACTAAAGTAATGTATACTGAACAAAATTATAAACGCAAAACGTAAACTGTTGGTCCCCAATAAATGATCCCAGAAATGTTCCATACACACACATTTGTTCACATCCCTGTAAGAAGGGGGGGGGGGGGGGAGGTGTTAACCACATTTATCTGTGTGAAAAATGATTCATTCTAAATCAGAATTCAGCAGATCCAATACAGTAATTCATGCACTTCCCTATCCATCTGTAACTTTTAATATGTATGTGCCGGAGAAGCAGTGTTTCATGCTTTAACTTCCTCTAGGTCTAGGGTAAGACTTAAGGCAATGTTGCTCAAGCTATACTGGTGTTTCATTTTTTTTTTTTTTTTTTACATTTATTTAACCTTTATTTAACTAGGCAAATCAGTTAAGTTCAAATTCTTATTTACAATGACGGACTACCGGGGAACAGTGGGTCAACTGCCTTGTTCAGGGGCAAAGGTGTGCAATTTTTTTTTCTTCCCTAGTACTAACACACCTGATTTCACTAATCAACTCATCATAGAGCCTTTGATTGGTGGGCATCAGGTGTCTTAGTACTAGGGCTAAAACAAAAAATGTCTCCATGACCCGGTTTAATATACCCTGCCGGCCTATACACCTACACATATCACTTTTGACTGCTTAATCAATAGTTGAATTACATTTATGAAACCACCCACGGATAATGACTGTGCCTGCTTTAAGAACCCAGCCAACCACTTAACATTTTTAATCTTTCAAAATGTTTATGGATTGCAAGAGGGGTGACGGAGAGATCCGTTTGCACTGACAACCCTGTGCTTTTAATTAGTGATAGGAGCAGGGCCAGCTCCAAGCATAAGCGAAATAAGCTCAGTTGAGGTCTCAACCTTACTATTGAGAGTAAGAATAATCAAATCAAATTCAAATACAAATTGTATTGGTCATACGCACCAAATACAACAGGTGTAGACTTTACAGTGAAACGCTTACATAGCAAGCCCATTCCCAACAGTGCAGAGTTAGAAAGTAAGACAAATAGAATAGTGGTTGTGCATCATTCATCAGTTTTTTTTATCTTATTATGTCAGTCATTCAACTAGTCATGTCAGCTAACAATTTTAGATGGGTAGTTAATCTAGCCAGGTTAAAAATCTAAAATTTGTGGTAATCTTGGCCGGATACCGACCGTGTCCAGGGCACTGACCTCCAGGGGCTCCCCAGTGATTTTGTTAGTAATTCTCTCTCAGATTCACGTGGAAAAAACAAACAACTAGAAAACGAGACTGTTATTACGTTGCGTCAATTTAACTGGTAGAACGCCCCTTGGACATGGTGTAGTTAAGTTTTAACTTTTTCAATTTATAATCACAAACAATTAGTTGTTCTTCAATTAGCTGGTGCAATGAGTGAGATGGCTAAGAAAATGACCGAGGCGACGGGTTCCAAATCATGCCACCAGTCATGAGGTTATAGTATTTCTCTGAAAGGTACTCATAATCTATGCTCAGGCGTCCCTCGCTCGAACCAGTCCATGTGCGCATTGCCACGTACTGGGTACAAACTCTCTGGAGGGACGTGTAGCATTCTTGAGGAATTACTGATGGTGACTTTCCTTTCCTGGATGCCAGTACCTTGGTTGGGACAGAGGTGCAGGAAGTGGAGATCGATTGGGTGGTCGAAGCAAATTTCTTGTCTCCCTGGGCCTCCCTGAGTATGCAGTAGCTGCCTGCGCCCAACCCGGCTCCTGTGTGCTCTGTCCCGAGTTACAGGAGGCTACTCGAAGAGAGAGTTTGGCCAGGTTCGATGGGTACCCCCCCCAGGATATGTAGCGTTAAGTTGCTTGGTTATTCTAAATGGACTGTGCAGCGGTCAAAGATGCTAGCTAGCCTAGCTTGTGCTAAAAGGCATCCTGGCTAACGTCGGCTAGCATGCTTAACTTCTGGCAAGTGAAACATACTAGCTTTCCCCCAATGTTATGGCAACCCAATTCCTGTTTTCACTTCCTGGAGTTGGAGGGAGTGAAGGAAACATTGTTTGCATGCTCCTCCGATGAAGAAGCAGCCCTCTGAGCACTTGGCTGGGATAACCCCCGAAGCAAGCGGCCTTGGCAAGGGTCTGAGTGACCAGTGAGCTCCTCCGAAAAAATATTACTGTAACAACAGTGCCCCCACATTTGGCAAATGGGGTGTTACATCAGCCATTGCCAGAGCCCCTTGTGCTCGTAAAGGGGATTCATACATCCCATACAGTCATGTGGATGCATAACCTGTGTTTGAAGCTTCTCCATGTTCATTGCTGCCCCGTGTTGCCCCCTGCACCATGTTCCATGGTGTTCACAGGGTTCAATGTGTATATCAAACTCCCCAGGGTGAGAGTGACAAGTTGGGTCACAAAGAGTGGTGGAAATGGCAGAAGAACCAATCTCTCCCAGTCCACAAGGTGGAGACCCGCCCCTTCAGATGGTACTTCATGGGAGTCTCGCTGACTGCGGCGTTCAATAGCGCGCATGAGCAGTGTCGTCCTGGATCACGCAAACAGTGACGTCAGGGTTCAGGCTAAAATGTGTAATGCGTCCCCCACAAAACCAGAAAAAGAGCTGTCTGACTCCATCTCTGGGCATTCCATTTCTGGGTCTCGAGCCACACCCACTCGAGTATCAGACTTTTCTATCCTTACCGAGGGTGTCCTGGTTCCGGCTCTGCTTAGCCAAATTTTGGCTGGGTCACAATGCCCATACCCACTTCGGATTATGGCTTCTGTGGTGGAAGTCGTTCCCTTGGAGCGATTGTTGATACGACCCTTCTAGAGCTGAGTACTAGACACTCACTTGGACGCATCTCACAAACTAAGCCAGTCGCTTTGGGTGTCCTTGCCAGGCCTTTGGACCATGACCCAGAGGTGGGACCTTCTGCTATTGTCAGGGGGCTCCCATGGGCTGAGTTGTATCCCGCAAGGTGATCATGACAAATGCATCCCAAGGTTCGTTCGGTGGGTATGGACAATGGTGTGGAGTGCACTGCATGTCAATTACCCAGAGTATCTAGCACTCAAGCGCTTCCCCGATTCAAAAATTCTCTACTTTGAAAGTGGATATGGCCGCTGTCTCAGCGTGTCATGTGGGAATTTGATGGAACCTGGTGGTACAGGTCCTGAAATGTGAACTTTGTCTCAGACTGGTCTCTAAACCTACAGTATTGCGCTCGCATGGGACTAGGCGCTGGTTTTGGAGGTACTGTGTGTAGCCCCCTTTGAGCCTCTGGAGTCAGTGGATCTGAAGATCCTCTGCTACAAACCCTCCCTGGTCATGGCTTTGGCCGCGCTAAGATGGAAATCCGCCTCCACAGGTAAGCGTGAGGCTCGGATTCATTCTTTCAATTTAATACCGTTCTTCACTCTTTAGGAACGGGCGGTGCCGGGCCAAACAGGTACCATGTTTCCTTCCTTCAGGGAACAGTAGTTATAGTCATAATGTGTGACAAATAAAATTTGATTTGATTTAATTTTGGCCTCGGCTAAACGTGTTGGGGACCTCCATGCGTTATCTGTACACCCTTCCTGTTCTCAGTTTGCCGCAGGTGACTCTAAGGTGATGTTGCATCCAAATGCTGCCTTTGTAATGGCAATGTCCTACATGTCCTTAACTTTTGAGCTATTTCACATTTTGCCTCTTCCTTTAGCTTCTGAAGAGCAACAAACGTTACAATGCCCTGTGTTTGGTGCAAACTTTACACAAGTACATTAAACAGACATGGGGATATCCAGTTATGTGACCAAATTTGTTTTCTGTTTTGCTAATCCAGCTTGTCTCCCTGGCATATAGAAGCAAGGGGCAAGGGTTACCTAGCGGTGTACGCGTCCACTTCACCAGGGGTCTGCGCGGCATCTTGGACGTTGTTTAAATGGTTGATTATAGGAGTTATTTGTGCAGTGGCAAGTTGGCCATCACCACAGTGAGGTTTTATTGCTTGGATGTCACTGCTCCCAGTCTAGCCCACAGCGTGCTTACTGCTGGAACAGGGAAAGTCACTATGCGGCGCGCCGTTTGCGTAATACCCAGACTGGCGGTGCATCTGGTGGAGTCAGTTCTGGGAGGTCTGCCATGGGCCATTTAATTTAGTATCCGTTGGGGTCGGCTTAGGGTGCGATTATATTTCCCTGTCTTATGTTGACTGACTGAAAGGGAACGGAACATGATGACTATAACTACTGTTCCCTTAAGGAAGGAAACATGGTACCTGTTTGGCCCGGCACCGCACGTTCCTGAAGAGTGAAGAGCGGTATTAAGTTGAAAGAATGAATCCGAGCCTCACGCTTACCTGTGGAAGGCGAATTTCCATCTTAGCGTGGATTTCATTGGCATTGTCAGGCATGATTGTACAGTATATCCTTCAATTGAAGTTGAGAGATTGCAACACCACATAGTATGTTGTACCTCTTGTTCCCTGAAGGAAGAACACGTCACATTGGACATTAGATGCACTTGCACTGTTGTTCACTGTTTCATATTGATGAGGATGCATGAAATTAATTAACAGTAATCAACGGCAACCCGTGAGAAAACATATTCTAAAGGCACGTTCAGTTCAATACAGTGTTTCTCTTGAAACGTAACCTCAAATTATAGGCTTTAAAGGAGCTACTGTACATACTACTGTCAATCTGTCATCATCCTTTACATCCTGGTTCTTTCCATGTTCTACACTCCTCATCCAAAACAGCTAGGTGGGGAAAGTAAAGCAAAGAGTCCTTATATAAATTGCTATATTTAATTTCCTAAGGCACAGGTGGTGACACCAAGCAATTAGTAATATCCTCTCATTAGACATTGAGTGTACAAAACACCCCCTTTGCCTTCAGAACACCCTAAATTCGCCGGGGCAAGGACTCTACAAGGTGTCGAAAGTGTTCCACAGGGCCCATGTTGATTCCAATGCTTTCCACAGTTGTGTCAAATTGGCTGGATGTCCTTTGGGTGGTGGACCATTCTTGATGCACACGGGAAACTGTTGAGCGTGAAAAACCCCACAATGTGGCAGTTCTTGACAAAACTGGTGCGCCTGACACCTACTACCATACCCCGTTCAAAGTCTGTTCAATATTTTGTCTTGCCCATTCACCCTCTGAATGAGTCACATACACAATCCATGTCTCAATTGTTTCAAGGCTTAAAAATCCTTCTTTAATCTGTCTCCTCCCCTTAACTACACTGTTTGAAGTGGATTTAACAAGTTACATCAATAAGGGATCAAATCTTTCACCAGCATTAACCTGGTCAGTCTTAGTGTAAACCAAGCCATGGTGTTATTTCCTGCCTCTCTCGCTCTCTCCCTCCTCTCTTTGCCTTACCTCTCCTTCTCTTCCCCTATTTTTCCCTTCTCCCTGCCTCTCTTTCAAATGCTAACCGATACCAAGGCAGGCAGTATGGAACACTATGGTGAAATCCATTTGACTCCCAGGAAAATGGATTATTGTTCACAATTGACAGAGGGCTACAGGATTTGGTGGGATTTGTAGCCATCTGAGCAATCCCCTGGTCTGATACCCAGACCAGCTTGTATTTCCTTTGGCACACCATCAACACCTCGCCATCTAAAGCCCAGAACATGCAGTAATGTTAGCTGGTACGACTAAACATTGACTAAATGTGATCCAATTTTAAAAAACAGAAGGGGGTTGAATGAGAGACAGTTAATACAATGGAAACACAAGAAGGAATTGGCATGAGAAGTGAAGGTTAACCCAAAGTGATGAGGGACGAGTGGCTGTCTTGATTTGAAATAAGGCCCTAGTCTCTCCACATAACAGCAGGTGCAGAGGGAGACATAGTGCAGGGAGGAGATTGTGTCATCCCATCTTTTTGGGATTGTCGAGAGGACCGGAGTGTGATTCCGAGCCAGATAAGGCCAATGAGGATGATTGACCTTGTCAGATCCAACAGGGATGGGGGATAAAGAGGATGATGTCAGAGCCAGCAGGGATGGGGGATAAAGAGGATGATGTCAGAGCCAGCAGGGATGGGGGCCAGCGAGGATGATGTCAAAGCCAAGGGGTCAAGTGGAATAAATGAGGGAAAGGTGAACATTAGTCAAGCACCTGGGACAGATTTAGGAGCAATCGATTTCCCTGGCTTCCATCTTGCTTCCACTCTAGGAGCTAGCCATGTTCTGTTCCAAGTTTACCATCCATTAAATTCTTATTCAACAAAGTCTAAGTTTCTCTGACTGTGCTCTGTAGTCTGTACCTGCAGCACATTACATCACTGTTTGCTGATTTGTGTTCAAAAGGGCTGGCCTTACTGGGTGAAAGGTTGTATGAGAAATGGTAGAACCCCACAGGTTTGAGACATATCTGTGAATTTGCGCATAAAAAACGACTTTCCCACAATGCTGATGGGCCTGATCCCTATTCTTTGACAAAAGGTGAGCTGTGATTAATTTTCGGTGGGGAAACACTGTATGAAATACTATAAATGAACATTAAAGACAATTAAACCAAGTGCCAGAGTGGATAGATGATTAAATAGCGTGTGGCGGGGCCACGTTGTCGTAACGTCATAAACATAACAATAATTGGAAATGAAGCCGTCGATGTGGAAATAAATCAATCAAGTCATCCTCCTCTTCCAATGTGGCACGGAGGAAGGGAAGAGGGAGAGAGAGAGATCCAACAAGAGACATCCATCAGGCTGACGCACTAAAACCCAGTAATGATGGAGAACAAAGCACAGCAAAGCAGTGAAGCAGTTGTAAGTGTCAGCTGCATTGAAAGAGCTGCTCTGTTAGATACGCAGGCAGTATTAATGAGAGGCGGGGTAGCAGCGTAGGCGGGGTAGCAGCGACTCAATATGAAGAAAATAAGGCTGGCCAACTTGAGCTAGAGGCCAGAGACGTTTGCCGATGAAGACGTTGAGAGGAATAGTTTAAGTGTAGTGAAGGACTAGATGCCAAGAGAAAGAGTGGTGACCTCTGAACCTGGACACCCATGGTGATGTCGGACATCCTTGAGAACTTTAGAACCCAAAATACATTTCAATCAAACCGGCAAAGCAGTATTAAGCTAAAGTAGAAGGTATTTTTTCCTGTGAACTCTAACTTAACCAATGCCTTGGACATTGGCAATTACTTTCGAGGAAGGATTTTACATTTCAATTGAATTAAGATGGAACTCACTGATCAAAAAGAATTGGACCTCAAGACAGCATGACATGACATTGTGGCATCTGCAAATGAACATTGCTGCCTTTGACTAATGTCTTGTTTCCCATCAAATGTATTTTATTTATTTTTATTTAACCTTTACTTTACTAGGCAAGTCAGTTAAGAACTAATTCTTATAATGACGGCCTACACCGGCCAAACACTAACCCGGACAACGCTGGGCCAATTGTGCGCCGCCCTATGGGACTCATAATCACGGCCGGTTGTGATACAGCCTGGAATCAAACCAGGGTCTGTAGTGACGCCTCAAGCACTGAGATGCACTGCCTTAGACTGATGCGCCACTCGGAAGCCCCGGGTTATGTTGCTGACTGTACCAACTTCACTAGCCTAAAATTATCCAGATTATTTAGCATTTCCTCCTCTATTAAACCTTCTACTGACATGTTATGTACAGCTCTATGCATGTCAAATGACAAAGATCACAAATGACTTGATTTGACAGGGCGCTTGAGAGATTCTGTGATTTAGAACATTTTGTGAATCTGTTGCCACAGATGAAGCAGACTGAATAGTCTACATACAGAAAGTTGACTACAGCTCTGGCTGTCTCAAAACAGCATGTTAAGCAATGAAATAGCTTGTCTCAAACTGTGCCACGTCTGCTGAATTTAAACTGTTTTTTTCGAAACACGCATTGCTCTCAATTTAAATTATGTGTACACAAAAAGAGAGGGAAAGGAGGATATTTGAATGCAGCGAGTGACACAAGCAAGAAGCTTCGCCCACACAAACTTTGACTGCAGCTCGACTCCGCTCTCACCCCTGGCTGTTTCATTAGCATAAACCAGCCATTTCCTGCCAGTGAGAAAAAAGCAAAAGTGCATCCTGCCCACAGTCAAAGTGACATGCCATTTTGGGTGCCTGTATATTGTGTGTGGTGGGTTCATCACTGTATATACATTGCATTCAGAAAGTATTAAGATCCTATGACTTTTTACACATTTGTTACGTTACAGCCTTATTCTAAAATGGATTCAATTGTTTTTCCCCCTCATCAATATACGTACATACAATACCCCAGAATGAAAAATCAAAAACTGTTTTTTAGACATCTTTGCTTGTTTATAGGAAATAAAATTACTGAAATATCACATTTATCACAAGTGTTCAGACCCCTTTACTCAGTACTTTGTAGGAGCACCTTTGGCAGCGATTACAGCCTCGGGTCTTCCTGGGTATGACGCTACAAGCTTGGCACACCTGTATTTGGGGAGTTTCTCCAATTCTTCTTTGCAGATCTAAGCTCTGTCAGGTTTGATGGGGAGCTTCACTACACAGCTATTTTCAGGTCTCTCCAGAGATGTTGGATCGGGTTCTGGCTAGGCCACTGAAGAACATCCAGAGGCTTGTCCCGAAGCCACTCCTGCATTGTCTTGGCTGTGGGCTTAGGGTCATTGTCCTATTGTAAGGTGAACATTCACCCCAGTCTGAGGTCTTGAATGCCTTGGAGCAGGTTTTCAACAAGGATCTCTCTGTACTTTACTCCGTTCATCTTTTCCTCCCCTGACTTGTCTTCCAGTCCCTAGCACTGAAAAACATCCCCACAGGATGATGCAGCCTGCACCATGCTTCACTGTAGGGATGGTGCCACGTTTCCTCCAGACATGACACTTGGCATTCAAGCCAAAGAGTTCAATCTTGGTTTCATCAGACCGGAGAATATTGTTTCTCATGGTCTGAGAGTCCTTTAGGTGCCTTTTGGCGAACATCAAGCAGGCTATCATGTGCCTTTTACTGAGGAGAGGCTTCCGTCAGGCCACTCTACCATAAAGGCCTGGTTGGTGGAGTGCTGCAGAGATGGTTCCTTATGGAAAGTTCTCCCATCTCCACAAAGGAACTCCGGAGCTCTGTCAGAGTGACCATTGGGTTCTTGGTCACCTCCCTGACCAAGGCCCTTCTCCCCCGATTGCTCAGTTTTTCCGGGGTGGCCAGCTCTAGTAAGATTCTCGGTGGTTCCAAACTTCTTCCATTTAAGAATGATGGAGGCCACTGTGTTCTTGGGGACCTTCAATGCTGCAGTTGTTTTGGTACCATTCCCCAGATCTGTGCCTCGACACAATCCTGTCTCAGAGCTCTACGGACAATTCCTTCGACCTCATGGCTTGGTTTTTGCTCTACCATGCATTGTCAACTGTGGGACCTTTATATAGACAGGTGCGTGCCTTTCCAAATCATGTAACTTCTATTGAATTCACCACCGGTGAACTCCAATCAAGTTGTAGAAACATATCAAGGATGATCCATTTTTGCTATGAGCTCAATTTCAAGTCTCATAGCAAAGGGTCTGAATATGGTATTTCTATTTTTTAGTACATTTGCAAACATTTCTAAAAACCTGTTTTCACATTGTCAGTATGGGGTATTTTGATGAGGGAAAAAAATAATTGAATCAACTTTAGAATAAGACTAACGTAACAAAATGTGGAAAATGTCAAGGGTTCTGAATACCTATATAATATAATGCCCTTTATGCAACAGTTTGATAGGAGCATAGTTACCGGCAATCAGAGCCTTGGAATGAACTCCACAAGTCAACTCTAAATGCATTAAAAAATATATTTAAAAAATTCACAATACATTTACATCGACAATCTGAGTTTTGGAGCTTCAGTTATTTTGTCAAGTTAGTAGGATAACACATTTCTTATCATAATAGTGATAAAACAGATGTCATAAACAGTCATAACAGTTGATGTCATCTTAGGTAGAGTAACTTTCCATTATTTCGAAGGCCATTTGCTAGGTCAGCTTGCTGGCTAGCTTACCAACAATGCTTTGTGTCAGGGTTTCTCAAACTCAGTCCTGGGTGGGAGGGAGCCCCCCGGGGTTCACGTTTTGTTTGTGCCATAGCACTACACAGATGACTTTAAATAACAAACTCATCATCAAACTTTGTTGATTTGAATCAACTGTGTAGTGCTAGGGAGGGGGGGGGAGAAAATAAAAATGTCATCCCAGTGTAGGCCCCAGGACCGAGTTTGGGAAACACTGTTTTGTGACATGACTATGGAATGTCGGTGGCCGTTGTCTTATTCAGACATCCGCTACATTTTGACAACCTTATGACAGTGTTCAAAGCTTAAAGTGTTACCAATGACAACCGAGTAGACCCTAACTACTTAACATGCAGTTGGTGCTATTGTTCTGAGAAATATTCATTCAAGTAAACTCCCGGTTTTACATGACTAACTGTGAATTATAAACTGGATGGTTCGAGCCCTGAATGCTGATTGGCTGACAGCCGTGGTATATCAGACCGTATACCACGGGTACGCTTATAATAGCAATACAGCACCTCTGGGGGTTTATGGTATATGGCCAATATACCATGGCTAAGGGCTGTATCCAGGCGAGTTGCGTCGTGCCTAAGAACTGCCCTTAGTCGTGGTATATTTTCCATATTCCACACCCTCTTCATGTCTTATTGTGCAGAGGCATGAAAGGAAGTGTGCAACATGATTATTCACACTAATAACATAAGTTTGTTCATTGAGAAATGCTAACCGAGTGAGCAAAAAAATCATTCTCACGGAGCGCTCACCTAATCAATAGACATCATATTTCAGCAAGGACAAACACATTCTGCCTGGCTAAGGTGGAAATGGACTGAGAATCAACATGATTAAAGTGCCGACACAAATGATAAACCCAGTCAGGTCGGTGTGGCTAACGAGATCAGCATGCTTGACTTGAATCGCAGCTGAGCATAAATATTGTTGTGACATCCTGCATACAAGATTTGACCACTTACCCTACTCGTCAAGGTTAGTGTCCTGAGCAAAGTTCAAAAAAGAGATTTAATGGGTTTTGGAGTTAGTCTATGAATCCTGAAATATGCTGTTAAAAATGTTTTGGTTTTTTTCCCTCGTTAAATTCTTTACTAGCTGATAAAATGTGACATTCTCCTATCCAAGAGTGAGATACCATGGGGCAAAAAAAGATACATGTTGGAAATGCCTTCGCTGAGGCCGGAAACAAGCGAATCGCTATAATCATCATTACTTAGGCCTAACGTGTGTTTGTGTGGCCAAAGCATTTTCTGTTACACATGTAGCACCAGTTGAGTCATTGATGATGCAATTTAAATGTAAGGAATACTGCTTATACCAAAGCAATGCAAAACATACCGGTAGATTGATGCTCTTCAGATAAACCTAATCTACGATGAATCTCTCCCTTGGTTAGAGTAATAAATCAAATCAAATCAAATTTTATTTGTCACATACACATGGTTAGCAGATGTTAATGCGAGTGTAGCGAAATGCTTGTGCTTCTAGTTCCGACAATGCAGTAATAACCAACAAGTAATCTAACTAACAATTCCAAAACTACTGTCTTGTACACAGTGTAAGGGGATAAAGAATATGTACATAAGGATATATGAATGAGTGATGGTACAGAGCAGCATAGGCAAGATACAGTAGATGGTATCGAGTACAGTATGTACAAATGAGATGAGTATGTAAACAAAGTGGCATAGTTTAAAGTGGCTAGTGATACATGTATTACATAAGGATACAGTCGATGATATAGAGTACAGTATATACGTATGCATATGAGATGAATAATGTAGGGTAAGTAACATTATTTAAGGTAGCATTGTTTAAAGTGGCTAGTGATATATTTACATCATTTCCCATCAATTCCCATTATTAAAGTGGCTGGAGTTGAGTCAGTGTCAGTGTGTTGGCAGCAGCCACTCAATGTTAGTGGTGGCTGTTTAACAGTCTGATGGCCTTGAGATAGAAGCTGTTTTTCAGTCTCTCGGTCCCAGCTTTGATGCACCTGTACTGACCTCGCCTTCTGGATGATAGCGGGGTGAACAGGCAGTGGCTCGGGTGGTTGATGTCCTTGATGATCTTTATGGCCTTCCTGTGACATCGGGTGGTGTAGGTGTCCTGGAGGGCAGGTAGTTTGCCCCCGGTGATGCGTTGTGCAGACCTCACCACCCTCTGGAGAGCCTTACGGTTGAGGGCGGAGCAGTTGCCGTACCAGGCGGTGATACAGCCCGCCAGGATGCTCTCGATTGTGCATCTGTAGAAGTTTGTGAGTGCTTTTGGTGACAAGCCAAATTTCTTCAGCCTCCTGAGGTTGAAGAGGCGCTGCTGCGCCTTCTTCACAATGCTGTCTGTGTGAGTGGACCAATTCAGTTTGTCTGTGATGTGTATGCCGAGGAACTTAAAACTTGCTACCCTCTCCACTACTGTTCCATCGATGTGGATAGGGGGGTGTTCCCTCTGCTGTTTCCTGAAGTCCACAATCATCTCCTTAGTTTTGTTGACGTTGAGTGTGAGGTTATTTTCCTGACACCACACTCCGAGGGCCCTCACCTCCTCCCTGTAGGCCGTCTCGTCGTTGTTGGTAATCAAGCCTACCACTGTTGTGTCGTCCGCAAACTTGATGATTGAGTTGGAGGCGTGCGTGGCCACGCAGTCGTGGGTGAACAGGGAGTACAGGAGAGGGCTCAGAACGCACCCTTGTGGGGCCCCAGTGTTGAGGATCAGCGGGGAGGAGATGTTGTTGCCTACCCTCACCACCTGGGGGCGGCCCGTCAGGAAGTCCAGTACCCAGTTGCACAGGGCGGGGTCGAGACCCAGGGTCTCGAGCTTGATGACGAGCTTGGAGGGTACTATGGTGTTGAATGCCGAGCTGTAGTCAATGAACAGCATTCTCACATAGGTATTCCTCTTGTCCAGATGGGTTAGGGCGGTGTGCAGTGTGGTTGAGATTGCATCGTCTGTGGACCTATTTGGGCGGTAAGCAAATTGGAGTGGGTCTAGGGTGTCAGGTAGGGTGGAGGTGATATGGTCCTTGACTAGTCTCTCAAAGCACTTCATGATGACGGAAGTGAGTGCTACGGGGCGGTAGTCGTTTAGCTCAGTTACCTTAGCTTTCTTGGGAACAGGAACAATGGTGGCCCTCTTGAAGCATGTGGGAACAGCAGACTGGTATAGGGATTGATTGAATATGTCCGTAAACACACCGGCCAGCTGGTCTGCGCATGCTCTGAGGGCGCGGCTGGGGATGCCGTCTGGGCCTGCAGCCTTGCGAGGGTTAACACGTTTAAATGTCTTACTCACCTCGGCTGCAGTGAAGGAGAGACTGCATGTTTTCGTTGCAGGCCGTGTCAGTGGCACTGTATTGTCCTCAAAGCGGGCAAAAAAGTTATTTAGTCTGCCTGGGAGCAGGACATCCTGGTCCGTGACTGGGCTGGATTTCTTCCTGTAGTCCGTGATTGACTGTAGACCCTGCCACATGCCTCTTGTGTCTGAGCCGTTGAATTGAGATTCTACTTTGTCTCTGTACTGACGCTTAGCTTGTTTGATAGCCTTGCGGAGGGAATAGCTGCACTGTTTGTATTCGGTCATGTTACCAGACACCTTCCCCTGATTAAAAGCAGTGGTTCGCGCTTTCAGTTTCACGCGAATGCTGCCATCAATCCACGGTTTCTGGTTAGGGAATGTTTTAATCGTTGCTATGGGAACAACATCTTCAACGCACGTTCTAATGAAATATGCAAGGTAAGCAGTGTTATAAGCAATGTAAATGATGTGCATTATGTTTCCGATAGTCCAAGCCCCAATAGCAAAACATCTAAAAAGCAGCGGAAGTCATACCAACTGAAAAGGGAAGTTAAACAAGTGCTTGACCAGGCTATGTATTATCCAACTTGATAAAAGCACTAACTGTGGTAGAGGCTAGAGAAATATCAAAACGCACACAAAGACATGAAACCATCAAAATAATGTATATATATATTTTTTTTTTAAATCTGTAGGGACAAAACTCTGAACTGAAGAGCTAAACAACAAAGCACTCTTGACTTTGATCAAATCTTGGATATTATCTATGATGTCATAGACATTTCTTACATTTTTGGTCCTTGACACTATTAAGGCTTTGGTCTGTGTATGATTAAAGGACTGACTAAAGACGTTCGTTAAAGGTGTGTACCCTAAGTCGCTCTGGATCAGAGTGTCTGTTAAATGACTCACTACTGTAGTCGCTCTTGATCAGAGAGTCTGCTAAATGACTCAGTACTGTAGTGTCTCTGGATAAGAAAGTCTGCTAAATGACTCAGTACTGTAGTGTCTCTGGATCAGAGAGTCTGTTAAATGACTCACTACTGTAAGTGTCTCTGGATCAGAGAGTCTGCTAAATGACTCACTACTGTAGTGTCTCTGGATAAGAGTCTGTTAAATGACTCACTACTGTAGTTTCTCTGGATCAGAGAGTCTGCTAAATGACTCAGTACTGTAGTGTCTCTGGATCAGAGAGTCTGTTAAATGACTCACTACTGTAGAGTCTCTGGATAAGAGAGTCTGTTAAATGACTCACTACTGTAGTGGCTCTGGATAAGAAAGTCTGCTAAATGACTCAGTACTGTAGTGTCTCTGGATCAGAGAGTCTGCTAAATGACTCACTACTGTAGTGTCTCTGGATAAGAAAGTCTGTTAAATGACTCACTACTGTAGTGTCTCTGGATAAGAGAGTGTGTTAAATGACTCACTACTGTAGTGTCTCTGGATAAGAGAGTCTGTTAAATGACTCACTACTGTAGTCGCTCTGGATCAGAGAGTCTGCTAAATGACTCACTACTGTAGTGGCTCTGGATAAGAAAGTCTGCTAAATGACTCACTACTGTAGTGTCTCTGGATAAGAAAGACTGCTAAATGACTCAGTACTGTAGTGTCTCTGGATAAGAGAGTCTGTTAAATGACTCACTACTGTAGAGTCTCTGGATAAGAGAGTCTGTTAAATGACTCACTACTGTAGTGGCTCTGGATAAGAAAGTCTGCTAAATGACTCAGTACTGTAGTGTCTCTGGATCAGAGAGTCTGCAAAATGACTCACTACTGTAGTGTCTCTGGATCAGAGAGTCTGCTAAATGACTCAGTACTGTAGTGTCTCTGGATAAGAAAGTCTGCTAAATGACTCAGTACTGTAGTGTCTCTGGATCAGAGAGTCTGCTAAATGACTCACTACTGTAGTGTCGCTGGATCAGAGAGTCTGTTAAATGACTCACTACTGTAGTGTCTCTGGATCACAGAGTCTGCTAAATGACTCACTACTGTAGTGTCTCTGGATCAGAGAGTCTGCTAAATGACTCACTACTGTAGTGTCTCTGGATCAGAGAGTCTGCTAAATGACTCACTACTGTAGTGTTTCTGGATCAGAGAGTCTGCTAAATGACTCACTACTGTAGTGTCTATGGATAAGAAAGTATGCTAAATGACTCACTACTGTAGTGTCTCTGGATCAGAGAGTCTGTTAAATGACTCACTACTGTAGTGTATCTGGATAAGAAAGTCTGCTACATGACTCACTACTGTATTGTCTCTGGATCAGAGAGTCTGCTACATGACTCACTACTGTAGTGTCTCTGGATCAGAGAGTCTGCTAAATGACTCACTACTGTAGTGTCTCTGGATAAAAGAGTCTGCTAAATGACTCACTACTGTAGTGTCTCGATCAGAGAGTCTGCTAAATGACTCACTACTGTAGTGTCTCTGGATCAGAGAGTCTGCTAAATGACTCACTACTAATTTATATAGCCCTTCGTACATCAGCTGATATCTCAAAGTGCTGTACAGAAACTCAGCCTAAAACCCCAAACAGCAAGCAATGCAGGTGTAGAAGCACGGTGGCTAGGAAAAACTCCCTAGAAAGGCCAAAACATAGGAAGAAACCTAGAGAGGAACCAGGCTGTGTGTGGTGGCCAGTCCTTTTCTGGCTGTCCCGGGTGGAGATTATAACAGAACATGGCCAAGATGTTCAAATGTTCATAAATTACCAGCATGGTCAAATAATAATAATCACAGGCAGAACAGTTGAAACTGGAGCAGCAGCATGGCCAGGTGGACTGGGGACAGCAAGGAGTCATCATGTCAGGTAATCCTGAGGCATGGTCCTAGGGCTCAGGTCCTCCGAGAGAGAGAAAGAAAGAGAGAAAGAGAGAATTAGAGAGAGCATACTTAAATTCACACAGGACACCAGATAGGACAAGATAAGTACTCCAGATATATCAAACTGACCCTAGCCCCCCGACACATACACTTCTGCAGCATAAATACTGGAGGCTGAGGCAGGAGGGGTCAGGAGACACTGTGGCCCCATCCGATGACACCCCTGGACAGGGCCAAACAGGAAGGATATAACCCCACCCACTTTGCCAAAGCACAGCCCCCACACCACTAGAAGGATATCTTCAACCAGCAACTTACCATCCTGAGACAAGGCCTAGTATAGCCCACAAAGATCTCCGCACCGCACAACCCAAGGGGGGGCGCCAACCCAGACAGGAAGATCACATCAGTGACTCAACCCACTCAAGTGACGCACCCCTCCTAGGGACGGTATGAAAGAGCCCTAGTAAGCCAGTGACTCAGCCCCTGTTAGAGGCAGAGAATCCTAGTGGAAAGAGGGGAACCAGCCAGGCAGAGACAGCAAGGGCGGTTCGTTGCTCCGTTCACCTTCACACTCCTGGGCCAGACTACACTCAATCATATGACCCACTGAAGAGATGAGTCTTCAGTAAAGACTTAAAGGTTGAGACCGAGTTTGCGTCTCTCACATGGGTAGGCAGACCATTCCATAAAAATGGAGCTCTATAGGAGAAAGCCCTGCCTCCAGCTGTTTGCTTAGAAATTCTAGAGACAATTAGGAGGCCTGCATCTTGTGACCGCAGCGTACGTGTAGGTATGTACGGCAGGACCAAAATCAGAGAGATAGGTAGGAGCAAGCCCATGTAATGCTTTGTAGGTTAGCAGTAAAACCTTGAAATCAGACAGGAAGAAAGTGTAGGGAGGCTAGCACTGGAGTAATATGATAAAAAGTGTTGGTTCTAGTCAGGATTCTAGCAGCCGTATTTAGCACTAACTGAAGTTTATTTAGTGCTTTATCCGGGTAGCCGGAAAGTAGAGCATTGCAGTAGTCTAACCTAGAAGTGACAAAAGCATGGATGAATTTTTCTGCATCATTTTTGGTCAGAAAGTTTCTGATTTTTGCAATGTTACGTAGATGGAAAAAAGCTGTCCTTGAAACAGTCTTGACATGTTCGTCAAAAGAGAGATCAGGGTCCAGAGTAACGCGAGGTCCTTCACAGTTTTATTTGAGACAACTGTACAACCATCAAGATTAATTGTCAGATTCAACAGAAGATCTCTTTGTTTCTTGAGACCTAGAACAAGCATCTCTGTTTTGTCCGAGTTTAAAAGTAGAACGTTTGCAGCCATCCACTTCCTTATGTCTGAAACACAGGTTTCTAGCGAGGGCAAATTTTGGGGCTTCACATTGTTTCATTGAAATTTACAGCTGTGTGTCATCCACATAGCAGTGAAAGTTAACATTATGTTTTCGAATGACATCCCCAAGAGGTAAAATATATAGTGAAAACAATAGTGGTCCTAAAACAGAACCTTGAGGAACACCGAGATTTACAGTTGATTTGTCAGAGGACAAACCATTCACAGAGACAAACTGATATCTTTCCGACAGATAAGATCTAAACCAGTCCAGAACTTGTCCGTATAGACCAATTTGAGTTTCCAATCTCTCCAAAAGAATGTGGTGATCGATGGTATCAAAAGCAGCACTAAGGTCTCGGAGCACGAGGACAGATGCAGAGCCTCGGTCTGATGCCATTAGAAGGTCATTTACCACCTTCATAAGTGCAGTCTCAGTGCTATGATGGGGTCTAAAACCAGATTGAAGCATTTCGTATACATTGTTTGTCATCAGGAAGGCAGTGAGTTGCTGCGCAACAGCCTTTTCAAAAAATTTTGAGAGGAATGCAAGATTCGATATAGGCCAATAGTTTTTTATATTTTCTGGGTCAAGGTTTGGCTTTTTCAAGAGAGGCTTTATTAGTGCCACTTTTAGTGAGTTTGGTACACATCCGGTGGATAGAGACGTTTATTATGTTCAACATAGGAGGGCCAAGCACAGGAAGCAGCTCTTTCAGTAGTTTAGTTGGAATAGGGTCCAGTATGCAGCTTGAAGGTTTAGAGGCCATGATTATTTTCATCATTGTGTCAAGAGATATAGTACTAAAACACTTGAGTGTTACTCCCCCCACCTAGCTTAACCGATTTACCCCCCCCCCCCCCAGCCTCACTCAACCAATCCTCCCCACCTCGCTTAACCAATTTACCCCCCCAGCCTCGCAATCCCCCCCCACCTCGCTTAACCAATTTACCCCCACCCAGCCTCGCTTCATCCAATCCCACCCACCTCGCTTAACCAATTTACACCCCAAGCCTCGATCACTCCCCCTCCTCGCTCAACCTGATTACCCCACCAATCTCGGTCAACCGATTCCCCCCAGCCTCTCTCAACTGATTTCCCCCCTCCCAGCCTTGCTCAACCGATTCCCCCCCAGCCTCGCTCAACCGATTCCCCCCCAGCCTCGCTCAACTGATTACGCCACCAATCTCACGGAACCGATCACCCCCATCCTCACTCAACCCATTTGCCCCAGCCTCGCTCAACCGATTCCCCCCCCCCCCAGCCTCGCTCAACCGATTTCCCCCCCTCCACTCTCGCTCAACCGATTTCCCCACCAAGCCTTGCTCAACCGATTTCCCACCAAGCCTCGCTCAACCGATTTCCCACCAAGCCTCGCTCAACCGATTTCTCACCAAGCCTCGCTCAACCGATTTCCCACCAAGCCTCGCTCAACCGATTTCCCCACCAAGCCTTGCTCAACCGATTTCCCACCAAGCCTCACTCAACCGATTTCCCACCAAGCCTCGCTCAACCGATTTCCCCACCAAGCCTTGCTCAACCGATTTCCCACCAAGCCTCGCTCAACCGATTTCCCACCAAGCCTCGCTCAACCGATTTCCCACCCAGCCTCGCTCAACCGATTTTCCCACCCAGCCTCGCTCAACCGATTTCCCACCCAGCCTCGCTCAACCGAATGCCCCCTCCCCGTTCTCGCTTAAGCTATGCCAATGTATTTACAATTGTTAAACAAGCGAATTATAAAAAATGCTTAAAATTAAAACCAAGATAACTGTATAAATATACTAAAGAAGTCTACAGAAGCCTATGTAAATCAATAATATGCAAATAAATTTAATGTTTTACAGTTTTTCCCAATTGATAAAACACAATTTTACAAACTAGGCTGGTTTTATCAAAATACTTAACACAACTCACAAAACCACACCCCCAAACTGCAAAATACCTCA
This sequence comes from Oncorhynchus mykiss, assembly GCF_013265735.2. Classification (NCBI taxonomy): domain Eukaryota; kingdom Metazoa; phylum Chordata; class Actinopteri; order Salmoniformes; family Salmonidae; genus Oncorhynchus; species Oncorhynchus mykiss. The sequence continues at coordinate 7,175,589 of NC_048575.1, forward strand.
TATATCCTACAAAATGAAGCACTGCAACCAAAACTACATATAGGATTATCAAAATCAAACGTTTACACTTCATTCATATTACCAGATGTTTGTCTAACCAACTACACACTGTTGAGCATAATGAAAAGCACTCTCATCTTTAGTATGCTTTGCCATAATACTAAAATAGTTCAAATTCTTCAGATGCACAGAAATATTTGCAGATACACACACACACACACATGCTGTTGAAAACTGTGTTTCTTTATTTTTCTCCAAACAAGTCATGTGCAACATATATTTACGTTGGACTGGACAAAAATATGCAAAACAAAAAAACAGTAAACTGAAAAAGAAAATGGCAGAAAAAATATATAGAAAAAAAAAGCTGGGTCTGACCACAACGCACAGCTGGGTCTGGCTACAACGCACAGCTGGGTCTGGCCACAACGCCTCGTCCACATCACAGGCAATATCTTCCCTTGCTAGACGTCGAGGGAAGAAGTGCCTTGAGTGCCTTATCCATCCCTGAATCGCACCCACATCAATCTCATCACATGCCTCTTCCATAGCCTGCACAAGAGGCCTGCGCACTAAGGGCTGCCGGTCCTATACCTTCCACTACCATGCCGAAAATAACTCTTCTATGGGGTTCAGAAATGGTGAGTATGGTGGGAGGTATTGCACAAGAAATGGTGGGTGGTCAGCAAACCAGTTTTGGACTGGGGCTGCACGATGAAAGCTCACGTTGTCCCATACTACAAAGTACCGGGTTCTTTGATGGTCTGCATCATTCATACGCTCTGGTGGTATGAGAATGTTCTGGAGTCTGTCCAGAAATGTGAGAATATGGGCTGTGTTGTATGGTCCAAGGTTGGCATGACGGGGTCACCACGTTGGCCAGGAACATCTATAATGGCTCTGTGGCCAATGACGTTTCTCCCCCTTCTTCTGGTCTTTGCTAGGTTGAACCCAGCCTCATCTATAAAGATGAACTAATGTGGGATTGAGCATCCACTTCCAGTACTCAAAGAACAAAAGCAGTCAATATGGTGTTATCCAGTACACTGGGAAACAATGTTGTAGTGTACTGCAGTCAATATGGTGTTATCCAGTACACTGGGAAACAATGTTGTAGTGTACTGCAGTCAATATGGTGTTATCCAGTACACTGGGAAACAATGTTGCAGTCAATATGGTGTTATCCAGTACACTGGGAAACAATGTTGTAGTGTACTGCAGTCAATATGGTGTTATCCAGTACACTGGGAAACAATGTTGCAGTCAATATGGTGTTATCCAGTACACTGGGAAACAATGTTGTAGTGTACTGCAGTCAATATGGTGTTATCCAGTACACTGGGAAACAATGTTGCAGTCAATATGGTGTTATCCAGTACACTGGGAAACAATGTTGTAGTGTACTGCAGTCAATATGGTGTTATCCAGTACACTGGGAAACAATGTTGTAGTGTACTGCAGTCAATATGGTGTTATCCAGTACACTGGGAAACAATGTTGTAGTGTACTGCAGTCAATATGGTGTTATCCAGTACACTGGGAAACAATGTTGCAGTCAATATGGTGTTATCCAGTACACTGGGAAACAATGTTGTAGTGTACTGCAGTCAATATGGTGTTATCCAGTACACTGGGAAACAATGTTGCAGTCAATATGGTGTTATCCAGTACACTGGGAAACAATGTTGTAGTGTACTGCAGTCAATATGGTGTTATCCAGTACACTGGGAAACAATGTTGCAGTCAATATGGTGTTATCCAGTACACTGGGAAACAATGTTGTAGTGTACTGCAGTCAATATGGTGTTATCCAGTACACTGGGAAACAATGTTGCAGTCAATATGGTGTTATCCAGTACACTGGGAAACAATGTTGTAGTCAATATGGTGTTATCCAGTACACTGGGAAACAATGTTGTAGTGTACTTTCGCTTGAGAATGCGAGCCAATGTGGACAGACTGACTCGTTGAATGTTGTTGAATATGGTGTTGTCTTGGATGATGTGGCTTTGAATTTCTCATAATCTGAATCCATTATTTTCCAAAAACAAGTTTACGAATGGCAGCTTCCTGTACACCGGTGAACATTAAGCGCCTTCCTCCAACTTGGTTGCCTCTGTCAGCCCTTTAGAAAAACAAAAAAAAAACATATAGGGCTTGGACAATGCAGCCTAAAGATATTTCCCCACAGTAGAGTAAATTCTACAGGAAATTTGTGCAGTTAGTGTATGACATCAACCATTCATGAAGTAAACAGGTGTCACCCAACTGATACACTATGACATGGGGTGTACTACACAGTGTGAAAGAAATGTTGGTTACATACCTGTACTTCAGTCTAAATGTCCGGAGGACACAGGCGACAGTAAAACGGCTCAAGTTGGGCTGCACTCTCTGTCCAGCCTCTCACATTGTCAGCCCATGATTGATGACATGATCAACTAAGGTTGCTCTGATTTCATTTGAAAGTTGTCTTCTTTGGCCATGAATTCCTCTACCAGCTCTACCCCTACCTCTCACTCTTCCCCTACCTCTCACTCTTCCCCTACCTCTCACTCTTCCTCCCCCTCTCATTCTCCCCCTCCCTCTTCCTCTCTCTGCAACGGCTTCCATTGTTGTTGTAAAACAGAAGGTGCTCACCTGTGGTCTTTTCATAATTCTTACTTCCTGATTGAAGTGGTAACAATTAACCAATGAAGTGTTTGGCCAGGTGGCACAGGTATTGGCCAATTAGCTCATGTAGTGTAATTTTGAATGGAAGTGTTTTGAAATGGCAAACATGTGACTTTATGTCAGATTGTTGTGTCTTATGCAGAGAACCATGTGCAGTGCATTTAAAACGTGCCATTTGAATTGCAAAATGTGTGTAAAGCAGAAAATGTGTTTAGACTTTTGGAGACTTGAGAAAAGGTTTTGTTCTCTGTGTGTCAGATAATTGTGCTGTGCATGTCATTTTAGTGTGTTAGCAATTGGAAAAAACTGTAATGTTCATTCAATTGAGATCTATTTTTATAATTGTAGGCTACTGTCAGTCATTTTTGCCTCAATATACACTGAGTGTACAAAACATCAAGAACAACTGGGTTGACGATCTGCTGCTACTCTGTGCTGTACTCCACTCAATATTTATTTTTGGCTTAACTACACTGCTTGTAATGACTATATGCTGTCTTCTTATACATGTACCACCTAATAGGATTTAGTTTTATTTTGTGTATGTGTGAGTTAAGTTTTGTGTTGTCCTCTAAATTGGCCATCCCATTCAACAGTACAATGAATGTCATTGTTAGTATTGCTGTCTTTTTTATTTGATTTTTTATTGTAAAATAATAAACATATTATTAAAAAAAAAAGAACACCTTCCAAATATTGAGTTGCACCCCCCCGGCCCTCATGAACAGCCTCCATTCAATCATGGCATGGACTCTACAAGGTGTCGAAAGCTTACCACAGGGATGCTGGCCCATTTTGACTCCAATGCTTCCCACAGTTGTGTGAAGTTGGCTAGATCTCCTTTGGGTGGTGGACCATTCCTGATACACATAGGAAACTGTTGCAACAACTGTGCAAGTCAATATTAGGAAGGTGTTCTTAATGTTTTGTACACTCAGTGTACCGTAGACATGTCCCTATCCATGTCTTTTATTAAATGAAAATATAATTCTGCGCGGAAAACTGCCATTTCTGGAATGAGTACACTATAGAAAGCTTTTATTTGTCCTTCTCAGGAAATAATATTCTGTATTGGTACATGAAAGGAATGAAAAAACAAAACCATTTAAAATAATTTAATACGGAGGAGTATTCTTGTATCAAGAGTAATGTTTGACTGATCAAAAAAATGTATTACGAGAGGAGCAGATATGATGTCACGTGTGTTCCCTCTCCCGACTCTAGGTCACCAGGCTGGTCGTTATGGCGCACACCTGTCACCATTTGGATGATCCAGAAGAAGACTGGGAGAATGTCATATGGTCAGATGAAACCAAAATATAACTTTTTGGTAAAAACTCAACTCGTCGTGTTTGGAGGACAAAGAATGCTGAGTTGCATCCAAAGAACACCATACCTACTGTGAAGCATGGGGGTGGAAACATCATGCTTTGGGGCTGTTTTTCTGCAAAGGGACCAGGACGACTTATCATTGTAAAGGAAAGAATGAATGGGGCCATGTATCGTGAGATTTTGAGTGAAAACCTCCTTCCATCAGCAAGGGCATTGAAGATGAAATGTGGCTGGGTCTTTCAGCATGACAATGATCCCAAACACACCGCCCGGGCAACGAAGAAGTGGCTTCGTAAGAAGCATTTCAAGGTCCTGAAGTGGCCTAGCCAGTCTCCAGATCTCAACCCCGTAGAAAATCTTTGGAGGGAGTTGAAAGTCCGTGTTGCCCAGCAACAGCCCCAAAACATCACTGCTCTAGAGGTGATCTGTATGGAGGAATGGGCTAAAATACCAGCAACAGTGTGTGAAAACCTTGTGAAGACTTACAGAAAACGTTTGACCTCTGTCATTGCCAACAAAGGGTATATAACAAAGTATTGAGAAAAACTTTTGTTATTGACCAAATACTCATTTTCCACCATAATTTGTAAATAAAATCATTAAAAATCCTACAATGTGATTTTGTCTGTCATAGTTGAAGTGTACCTATGATGAAAATTACAGGCCTCTCTCATCTTTTTAAGTGGGAGAACTTGCACATTTGGTGACTGACTAAATACTTTTTTGCCCCACTGTAAATGCATTTTTATTTGAATTTCATGTAATGGACATACACAAAATAGTTCAAATTGGTGAAGTGAAATTTAAAAAATAACTTGTTAAAAGAAATTAAACAACAACAAAAACTGAAAAATGCTGCGTGCACATGTATTACACCCCTTTGCTATGAAGCCCCTAAATAAGATCTGGTGCAACCACTTACCTTCAGAAGTCACATAATTAGTTAAATAAATAAAGTCCACCTGTGTGCAATCTAAGTGTCACATGATTTGTCACATGATCTCAATATATATACACCTGTTCTAAAAGGCCCCAGTCTGCAACAGCACTAAGCAAGGGGCACCACCAAGCAAGTGACACCATGAAGACCAAGGAGCTCTCCAAACAGGTCAGGGATAACATTTTGGAAAAGTACAGATCAGGGTCGGGTTATGAAAAAATATCAGAAACTTTGAACATCCCACAGAGCACCATTAAATCCCAAAAATTGAAAGAACATGGCACCACAACAAGCCTTTTTTGGCCATTAAGGAAAGTGCTATGTCTGGCACAAACCCAACACCTTCCATCACCCCGAGAACACCATCCCTACAGCGAAGCATGGTGGTGGCAGCATCATGCTATGATTATGTTTTTCATCGCCAGGGATTGGGAAACTGGTCTGAATTTAAGGAATGATGTATGGCGCTAAATACAGGGAAATTCTTGAAGGAAACCTGTTTCAGTCTTCCAGAGATTTGAGACTGGGACGGAGGTTCACCTTCCAGCAGGACAATGACCTAAGCATTCTGCTAAAGCAACACTCGGGTGGTTTAAGGGGAAACATTTAAATGTCGTGGAATGGCCTAGTCAAAGCCCAGACCTCAATCCAATTGAGAATCTGTGGTATGACTTAAAGATTGCTGTACACAGCTGAACCCATCCAACTTGAAGGAGCTGGAGTAGTTTTGCTTGAAGAATGTGCAAAAATCCCAGTGGCTAGATGTGCCAAGCTTATAGAGACATACCCCAAGAGACTTGCAGCTGTAATTGCTGCAAAAGGCGTCTCTACAATGTATTGACTTTGGCGGGGTGAATAGTTATGCACACTCAATTTTAAAGTTTTATTTGTCTTATTTCTTGTTTGTTTCACAATGAAACATATTTTGCATCTTCAAAGTGGTAGGCATGTGTAAATCAAATGATACAAACCCCCAAAATATCTATTTTAATTCCAGGTTACAAGGCAACAAAATAGGAAAAATGCCAAGAGGGTGAATACTTTTGCAAGCCACTGTATAGTTCACTCCCTTTGGTTCCTTCCCCAGGTGTCATTGTTTCTGTTTCTTGTCTGTGCGTTGTTCGTGCTACTTGTTTTGTTCATTTTTTTATTAAATTATGCACTCCCTGAACTTGCTTCCTGACTCCCAGCACACGCACACGTTACAAATTATCAATAGCAAATGTCCAAAATGTAAAGTATCAGGACAGATGACAGAAATAGAGCAATATTCCTTAAAAATCTGTGTTTTCATATACTGTACAGTCAGGTCCATAATGTTTGGCACCCTTGATAAAGAAAGCAACAACAATACTCAAATAAATGATACAAATACTAAGATATATTGTCAAGTATACTCCCTCTCCGGCCGCTAGGTCATCAGGCTTCTGATTATCCCGCACACCTGTCACCATCGTCTCCCGCACCTGTGTGACATGACACTCACTTGGACTCCATCACCTCCTTGATTATCTTCCCTATATTTGTCACTCCCCTTGGTTCTTTCCTCAGGTGTTATTGACTCTGTTTTCATGTTGGTGTGTTGTTTGTGTTACGTGTTTATTGTTGCTTTTATTTAGTCAAACACTCACTCCTTGAACTTGCTTCCCGACTCTCAGTGCACTCGTTACAGCTATATTGTATGCCCCCAAAAAAATGGGGAAATTATATTATTTCATACTAATACAATTGCTCAGAGAAATACATGTTGTTTAACAAGTAATAAAACCAATCTTGAAAAGATAGGGGTCAAAGTGATTGGCACCCTGCTTGTACTCTAAATCCCTCCCCTTGAGAGGATAACGACACATTATTTTTCTAAAATGTTTGATGACAGTGGAGAACACATCGGGCGGGGGGGGGTCTTTTCAGATCCTTGATATCCTTCGCCTGCACTCATGGACTGCTCTTTCAATTCAAGTCCGGAGACAGATGGGCATTGTAAAATGTTGATTTTGTGATCAATTAACCATTTTTTTTCTTGATTTTGATTAGTGCTTGGGGTTATTTTCTTGCTGGAAGATCCACTTGTGGCCAAGTGTCAGCCTCGTGGGAGAGGCAACCAGGTTTTTGGCTAAAATGTCCTGGTACTTAGTAAAGTTCATGATGTCTTTGATCTTAACAAGGGCCCCTGGACCAGTGGAAGGAAAATAGGTACTTTTCTCAATATGCTTGTTTTTCAACACCAAACTGGTCCATTTTCACGTTTCATGACCGTAGAATTTGATAAATGACAGTGACACTTGGATTGGAACTGCTGTTATGGTCAGATGACGCAAAAATAGGGCTCTTTGGCCTTTCACAGGAGTTGTGAGTTTGACGCTGAAAAACTCTGTATCTTTATTTTATTCAGTCATTCTTGCTCAATCTTTATCAAGGGTGCCAATAATTCCAACAAAACAAAAAAAATATTCTCAAATAAGGAATTGCATCTGCTATGCTTCCTAATACGTGTGGAAAATATTTTCCTATGGATAAATAAGCTACTTCAACCTTCAATGTCTTGACTTGTTTACAGCAGTGAATGAAGAATGCATGGTCCTTGCGTGGTTAGTGTTTTGACTGAACCGAAGCCATTATTGAGCCCCCCCACACACTATATCATTACACTAAGAAAGCTGTAAATGGACGCTCACGCAGTACTGGATTTAAATCTAGTTTTAATGATGTGCTGCGAGTCGGAAATGGACAAACACAAAATACTCTAGCTGTAATTGCATTAAAGACAAGTGCATTGAACGTGCACATAGGAGTGTATTATCATGAATTATTACGGTGGATCTTCGCTCTTTTACACAATGTGACTCACAGAACTATATGTTCAAGCTAAACACATGACAAAATGCAAAATGAGCAACATTTCACACACCACCCGGGACATTTTTACTGGACATTCAACGTATTTACGTTCATAGAAACAATTCAGACTAGGTTCCCTATCACACTAGATATTTTAGTATTTTACGAGAGTGTTTGCAGCACATCATTAGCCTTAGCTCTGCTGATAGTCTACAGAGGCTGAATGAGAGGGCATGAAGAATATCCTCTTTAGGCAGAAAGATGGATGGGGTGATGAAAGACAGTTTGTTTCGCCTGCCCCGAGGTGTGCTGTTACCCTGTTTCTGATATAATGGATAGCCTACTCTGCACCAAACTCATAGCTACTCACCACAGAACTTAGTTAGCTCATAGGTACTCACCACATAACCAAGTTAACTCTTAGCTACTCATCACATAACTGATTCAACTGATAGCTACTCACCAGGTAACTTAGTTAATCTCTAGGGGATGAGTGCTCACACGGGGCAGCAGGGTAGCCTAGTGGTTCAAGTGTAGAGCTGGCAGGGTAGCCTAGTGGTTAGAGTGTTGGACTAGTAACCGGAAGGTTGCAAGTTCAAACCCCCGGTACACATTTGTCGTTCTGCCCCTGAACAGGCAGTTAACCAACAGTTCCTAGGCCGTCATTGAAAATAAGAATTTGTTCTTAACTGACTTGCCTACTTAAATAAAGTATGGGAAAATGTAGATTTAGTATACAATTAGCTTGTTGTTAGTGCTTAGTAACAAGTTATGTTTCCCTCCACAACGCCCACTTTTAGGATTCATTGATTTATTGTATCTTGGCCTTGTAACTCCAGTTGAGACAAAACTGACACCGTAATTTAATAAAAAACTGCAATACACCTCTCCTGGGGAGTCTCATTTGTGTGTATTTGTTGATGAGCTTGTGAAAGGAATTAAATCATTATTTTTATTATTATTATTATTATTATTATAATATCGGTCACTTTCTCATCTCTGTCTGTTTTATCTAATGGTTCATCTTCATTTTATGCAGGCCTTTCCATTGTAGGTTTATTCAAATACATGCTCATGATCTAAAGCAAATGTGATGAATGTGTAGCAGTCCGCCTGTAGTGTTTTGATCCAGCTCTATGAGACACTATTATCACCAGCAGGACGCTGGTCTTCAAAGGATGACATAAGGATATCCTGGGCTGCAGCGATTGGCTGAGAGGAGCTCTTAATCACTGTTTCCGACCGCTCACCTCCCACTACGGGCAGTTAGGCTATTATCTGTGAGATCTCCAACAGCTCACCCTTCTTTCTTCCACTTCAAGAGAAATGTCCCTTCATTACACGGCCTCAATATAGGAAATCAAAGGGAAACGACAGCCCTCGAGATGGAACACCATATCCCTTTCTCCTCTTGGTGAGACCATTAACAAGACCTGTGTGTGTTTTGATAAAACCTTGGCATCCTTTTTTTTCCCCCCTCCCTGCAGTGAGGGAGTCTGTGAGGTCATTACCGTGGGTCTGATAGATTTTACAACATTAGCACCCGCTGCAGTTCCTCTGGAAACATATTGGCTCAAATGGGTCACCGTGAGGAGTGGAAGCTAGCCTATAAAAAGCTAATCAATTATGGGATAAATAATGTTGAATTACTTGTCGTTGTTTTAAATAACAATGGCAATGTTTAATGACTGAGTTAAGACAGAGCAGGAATCAATGGAAAGGTTTTAGGGGTTAAATTGATATTTGTTGTACTTTGTTATTTTATTTTATTTTTTATTCATCTTGGAGAAACCACAACGTGATTTGATACAATTTGCAATAACTAACTATGAGATTGGCTTACGTTATATTGTGTGGAACACTCAAGTCACAACTGTTTACATGGTGCTTTACTGGAAATGTCAAAATCAACTGCCTCACGCTGCTCTTGGCAATACCCAACATACACAACAACTTACACCAAAAAAATAGCCTCAGCATGCTATAGACATTCTTTGTTAATTTTACATTGAATTTTTAAACTTTTTTTTCCCCTTACCAACACAATGCAAATAATGACGGTCTTAGTTAACTTTGTCAGAAAATGATTGCCATTTTGTAGTGGCCCTGTCTTTCTCTCTGGAGACAATCTTAGTGTAACATTCACTGATTGTCCTTTTTAATATTGTTGTTTTTTTCTGGACCACAGCAATTCTACTTGTAAATCTCCTCAGCCTGAGTTGCCATGGCAATGTGTTTCAGTAGGATGGCGAGGGACGTGATGCAGTGCAGCAATAGAGGCAAGCTAGAGCAACACTGACAAAAAGCATGATTACCAAGAGGACAATACCAAATGAGTCATTGAAAATGCACCAAGTTCCACCCACAAGTCGGTTATTTGCACCTGTCCTTGAACGAGTGCCTTTGTGGTGAGTGGGGACATTTCTATCAGTTCGGTAGGTCGAATGTTCAGGTGACATTGAAAACATTGCACCATCTTACATCCAAAATGTTTCAAGTCAACAATCATTATTCTAAACAAAAGTATTGTGTACCAATAAAAAGGCAGTTATGACTTGACTTTTTTTTTTTTTTTTTATCAAATTTTGAGGTGTCAAGCTTAACAATTATGTTACATCCATCCACACTGAGATGGGCATTTATAAAAAGAACTGAGGCAACCATGTACATAATGGCACTAAGCCGTTTTTTGAGCAACATTGTTGTTCACGTTGATGGATCGTTACCACTATTACTATGTTCTCTGATTAATGATCATAATGGACTGCATTTGGTAGGGCTCAATACACTGGGGGCTGGTATTATAAAGGTGGGTATGGTGTCCATGTTTGGACCTCAACCTCAGTCTCAGCAGGAGGGGAATTTACTCACCCCAAAGGTGTAGAGTGAGGAGAGGTTGTGTTAGGGGATGATATATGTTTAACCAATGGTTGACTGTTTCACATCGGGGTGAATATGTGATGTGGTTTATGAGTCATAAGCAGCATTCACTTATTTTAACTGAAAGGGAGGCTGAACTTCCTGATTTGGCCTCGTTTTAGATTTTGTTCATTAAGAAATGCTAGGGGCCATTACTGAATTCATATTAGTTTTACTTTGGAGTGTTTTCTCATTAATGCTTTCAATATTTGTATATGAATTTCTACAATTGATAGTAGGTTTGAGGTTTTTAAGTCATTTAAATTTGTAGCTATTGAAATGTTGCATATTGACCCATGTACATTGTGTAATTTACAGACGGTCCCTAACTAGCCCTATAGGGCTATCCAAAGTCAAACCACATTTACCACAGGCATTATGATCAGGTCGTTTGCAGCTGCACTCTGAATTTAACATTATTTGTGTGCTGACAGCTGTGGGCAGGATTGAACTAAACTCAACCATCATTTACGTTGTGACATACTTAGGTACAACACACTGTTTAGGATGAGACTTACTTTATGACCAAAATTATCCTGTTTACACTTTGTTGTCAATTTTGACAGTAGAATAAATGTTTGACTCATATCGTTGCCACATAGTAGTGCTGAGAGATTTGTGCTTTTTGTGGTCGTTTCGGTTCAAATGTATAAAAAATGATCACGGTTTCTGATTTGATTCTTTTTTTTTTTAATATTAAAAAGGACAATGCATTATAAACGGTTGAATGCTGTAACACAGAATAAAATAATTAATAAAAGTCCCATGATGGTAGTGACTGGCAATTACTGCTTATCACTTATTAACCATTATCTATTAACATAATTAACTAAATATTACAGTTGTTGTGTATAATACAGTTGTTTTATTTGATCACTATTATTTAATTCCCAATAATAGGATTCACTCTCGCCAAAATCTGCCCAATGACGTCAGTCAATTAGTTATTCAAAAAAATAACAAAAAATAAACAGCAGGCGGTCTTTTCAAGAAACTATTACATTATCATAATTTTCACAAGTTCTACAGTATAATTCCAACCTCATAGAGTTGAAATATACGTAAAACACAGGAAAATATATAGATTTTTCAATTAAAAGCCTTTTCTTAGTTTGCAAAGACTGGTTTCTTTTTGCTAAGGGATAGTGGGAGACCGAGGAGCTTGTTCAGAAATCCCTCTTCACGTGGTTTAAATAGGCAGCATATTCAATAGACTCACAGCCAGCAAGCATACTGGAGTCCTTGATCTGCAAAATCACAAGCCCCACCCCCTTCCCTGTCGGATGGTCTCACATGAAATGACTGACGGCCATTGAGAGTTGCATTTAAATCCCTGTGGCTTATGTCGCCATTTCATTCTGTTGATCTGATGGAGAGGAAGGAGAGGAGGACTCTCGCTGTCTAATTGTAGTTACAATATGTCACTGAGCAGTATCGCCCCGCAGCTTTGGCTGAAGCTAAGAACAAATAGGCAGTTTTGTTTGTGGAAATGGGCTTGATCTACTCGGTCCTTATTCAATAGCCAGAATGTGGCACACGGCTAAGAAGTTCATCGTATTTCTAGATTGGTGATGAAATATACATGGCTGAACAGGATGTGTGTGTGTTTAGTTAAGCGTTTTTGATGTACATTGCCTCAAGTAGTACCCTGTTAACATTAAATAGCTGTGTCTTGCATATTGCAAAAGTATTGGCAGGGGATATAAATATGTAAACAGAAATGTTCTTGAAATAATTTTGTCCAAGGCATCATTATCTAACAGCTACATGTTTGTCAAGTCCAAAACCTCATTACCTTTTTTCAAGTGTATTTTGATCGACGACCAAAGTCAGAGATATCATAAGGGTTCATTAAGTCTAATAATCTGTCTTTAATCATCTTAAATAATATCCAGAAACATTTGTTGGCTACACAGAGATAATGCATAATAATAACTCTGTAAAAGGAACATTGAAACAACGTTGTGTGCATTACTATAGCCCAACCTTGCTTGTCACTTACTACCCTAAATGGGGGAATTTAATGGTTTACTGGCTAGTGTAAAATAGGTTGCACCCTGTAAGTCAGCCTGATCTCATAGACAAGACGTAACATAGTAAATGTATATCATGGACAACAAAATTAGTATGATATGTTACGTTTGGTATGGTTAAAAAAGCCAGAAGGCAAAAACTAAAGTAAGTCAAGGTGGATGAGTAGACGTATAATGCGAGAGTGTCTAGCAACCAAAAGGTTGAGTGTTCAAATCTCATCACGGACAACTTTAGCTGATTAGCTACTTACTACTTTGCAACAACTTAGCATGTTAGCTGAACCTAACCTTAACCCTTAACCCTAACATTAGCCTTAGCCACCTAGCTAACCTTTGCCAGAAAAAATTGCAATTCATAATATATTTTACAAATTGCAATTCGTAACATATATGAATTGTAATTTGTAACATATCATAGGAAATGGCCTAGCCTGGTGGTTAGAGTTTTGGGCCAGTAACTGAAAGGTCGCTGGATCAAATCCCCAAGCTGATGAGGTAAAAAGCTGTTGTTCTGCCCCTGAACAAGGCAGTTAACCCACTGGGTGCTGAAACTGTGGATGTCAATTAAGGCAGCCCCCCTGCACCTCTCTGATTCAGAGGGGTTGGGTTAAATGCTGAAGACACATTTCAGTAGAAGGCATTCAGTTGTACAACTGACTAGGTATCTTCCTGATTGGAGTGTCCCAGATCTACATTTACTATGTTACGTCCACCCCTTGGTCTAGTTTGTGTAAGTAGGATGAGTAAAAGGACACTTCACTGTGGTCAAGGTGATTTATAGATTGTTTGTTTGAGGAAGCCACAGGATGGTTGCACCTTTTGATTTGCCAAAGAGAAGTGGATGGCCACCTGGGCAGCCAATCAGGGGAAAGGGAGGACAGGAGATTTGACAGGTGTTAACTGGTCCCTTTAGGTTCTCATCCTGGACCGACAGTCAGAACTATAGCGGTCGGGAAGATTTCTGCCTGACTGTGTCCGTGGCACCTTGGCAGGAAGTTTAATAAAATCTCGCCAAACAAGCCTCCTTAATTGATATTCACGTGTTGTCTCGCACCTTTAATTTAGCGCCGTCCTTGGCATTTCCACTTTTCTTGCAGTGTGATTAATTAGTATATGATATACAATGAGCACAAATTATTGCCGAGGCCAGTCCTTGAAACCAGAGTGGGGGGCTAATAAATAACATTATGTAAATTAACTTGCCAAGAATATTCTTTAATTTGTGAGAATTTTATGTAATGTTGGAACAAATAATAGAAATATGGACAAGGCATGCTATAAAAAAGCTGTCGAAGCTCATTTGAACCACATAAAATTGCTTGATAACTCAAGCAGAGAGAAAATGACTGCTTGGCAAATAGAGAGTATAAGGAATCGCTGGAGGCAGGACAGGGAGGGAGGACACATTTAGTTAATTTTGATTCACACTCCATATCCACATAATGCAATTGCTAAATGATTGTGGCAGCAACTGCAAACATGTAAAACAACGTTATATATATATATATATATATATATATATATATATATATATATATATATATATATATATATATATATATATATATATATATATATATATATATATATATATATACACATATATATATACACATATATATATACACAAACATCAATATATTTTGCCACAACACAAAAAAAAATATTAAATGTTAAATTATATTGTTGGTATGATTAGGCAACAAAGACAAATTGTGTAGTACTTTGAAGTTTGGACTACTCGAGGTATAGCAGACAATCTATTTACCTCCGTCCAGGCAACCAACTTCCCCCAACCAAGTGTTCAACATAGAATCCCCTTGATGGAAGGGTTTGGTAAATAAAAACTCACCAAACCCCTTAATGACAAGCAAACATCTCAGCCTTTGGAGAGAAACGCATTACACAGCCGTCAGCCTGAGTGACGTGATGCCCTCCCCTTAATGGAACATTACAAAATGGCGTCCTCATTCTGGAGAAATGACAACCCTGGAATATCACATGCCAATTAAAGGAGAGACAGATATCGGACGAGTGACATTTAATTCCCATAAATGTGATGGATATTAAACTGGAGAAAAATGTTCTGCAGGTCACTTCAGAAGGTCCTTTCGTTCTCCACAGTGAGATATTATGACGGAAGGACCTGTGCCGACGTGCTCATAGCACTCAAACAGAACCTTGGTGAAAACAACAAGTTTGTGTCAAACAGTGTGCACATTTGAGTTCTTTCCCTAGCACTAACACACCTGATTACACCAATCAAAGGCTTGATGACTTAATACGTGGAATCAGGTGTGCTAGTACTTGGGCTAAAACAAAAATGAGGACCACTTTGGGTCTCCAGGACGAGGATTATGAACACCAAACATTTTATTGAGCAGGTGTTCCCAATGTTTTGTACATTCAGTGTACAGGATGCATGGCGTGACAATGCATGGCTATTGATGATTTGAGAAAGTCCAAGTAAAGCTTGCGCTCTGTTCTTTGCATCAGGCTGCGTGATCGTACACTATATATATAAAAGTATGTGGACACCCCTTCAAATTAGTAGATTTGGCTATTTAAGTCGGTGCGACTTAAGTGTATATAGTCGTGGACAAAAGTTTTGAGAATGACACAAATATTCATTTTCACAAAGTTTGCTGCTTCAGTGTCTTTAGATATTTTTGTCAGATGTTACTTTGGAATACTGAAGAATAATTACAAGCATTTCATAAGTGGCAAAGGCTTTTAATGACAATTACATGAAGTTGATGCAAAGAGTCAACATTTGTAGTGTTGACCCTTCTTTTTCAAGACCTCTGCAATCCGCCCTGGCATGCTGTCAATTACCTTCTGGGCAGCCCATTCTTGCATAATCAATGCTTGGAGGATGTCAGAACTTGTGGGTTTTTGTTTGTCCACCCACCTCTTGAGGATTGACCACAAGTTTTCATCGGGATTAAGGTCTGGGGAGTTTCCTGGCCATGGACCCAAAATATCAGTGTTTTGTTCCCCGAGCCACTTAGTTATCACTTTGCCTTATAGCAAGGTGCTCCATCATGCTGGAAAAGGCATTGTTCGTCACCAAACTGTTCCTGAATGGTTGGGAGAAGTTTCTCTCTGAGGATGTGTTGGTACCATTCTTTATTCATGGCTGTGTTCTTAGGCAAAATTGTGAGTGAGCCCACTCCCTTGGCTGGGGAAGCAACCACACACATGAATGGTCTCAGGATGCTTTACTGTTGGCTTGACACAGGACTGATGGTAGCGCTCACCGTGTCTTCTCTGGACAAGCTTTTTTCCGGATGCCCCAAACAATCGGAAAGGGGATTCATCAGAGAAAATTGCTTTACCCCAGTCCTCAGCAGTCCAATCCCTGTACCTTTTGCAGAATATCAGTCTGTCCCTGATGTTTTTCCTGGAAAAAAGTTGCTTCTTTGCTGCCCTTCTTGACACCAGGCCATCCTCCAAAAGTCTTGTGCGTGAAAAAGCACTGTGCGTGCAGATGCACTCGAATCTGCCTGCATCCATTCCTGAGCATGCTCTGTACTGGTGGTGCCCCGATCCCGCAGCTGAATCAACTTTAGGAGACGGTCCTGATGCTTGCTGGACTTTCTTGTGCGCCCTGAAGCCTTCTTCACAACAATTGAACTGCTCTCCTTGAAGTTCTTGATGATCCGATGAATGCTTGATTTAGGTGCAATCTTACTGGCAGCAATATCCTTGCCTGTGAAGCCCTTTTTGTGCAAAGCAATGATGATGGCACGTGTTTCCTTGCAGGTAAATATGATTGACTGAGGAAGAACAATGATTCCAAGCACCACCCTCCTTTTGAAGCTTCCAGTCTGTTATTCAAACTCAATCGGCATGACAGAGTGATCTCCAGTCTTATCCTCGTCAACACTCACACGTGTTAACGAGAGAATCACTGACATGATGTCAGCTGGTCCTTTTGTGGCAGGGCTGAAATGCAGTGGAAATGTTTGAGGGATTCAGTTAATTTGTATGGCAAAGAGGGACTTTGCAATTAATTGCAATTCATCTGATCACTCTTCATAACATTCTGGAGTACATGCAAATTGCCATCATACAAACTGAGGCAGCAGACTTTGTGAAAATTAATATTTGGGTCATTCTCAAAACTTTTGTCCACGACTGTACAATCAAGCACACAGCTATGCAATCTCCATAGACAATCATTGGCAGTAAAATGTCCTTTCTGAAGAGATCAGTGACTTTCAATGAGGCACCGTCATAGGATGCCACCTTTCCAACAAGTTAGTTTGTCAAATTTCTGCCCCGCTAGAACAGCCCATTCAACTGTAAGTGCTGTTATTGTGAAGTAAAAAAGTTTAGGAGCAACAATGGCTCAACTGCAAAGTGGTAGGCCACACAAGCTCACAGAATTGGACCACCGAGTGCTGAAGCACCTAACGTGTAAAAATTGTCTGTCCTCGGTTGCAACATTCACGACCGAGTTCCAAACTGCCTCTGTAAGCAACGTCAGCACAAGAACTGTTCGTCCGGAGCTTCATTAAATGGGTTTCCATGGTTGAGCAGCCGCACACAAACCTAAGATCACCATGCCAAGTGGTGCCAAATGCCAAGTGTTGGCTGGAGTGGTGGAGAGCTCGCCGCAATTGGAAGCTGGAGCAGCGGAAACGCATTCTCTGGACCATCTAGCAGTACGACGGATGAATCTGGGTTTGGCTGATGCCAGGAGAACACTACCTGCCGAATGCATAGTGCCAACTGTAAAGTTTGGTGGTATAGGAATAATGATCTGGGGCTGTTTATCATGATTTGGGTTAGGACCCTTAGTTCCAGGGAAGGGAAATCTTAATGCTACAGCATGCATTGACATTCTAGACTATTCTGTGCTTCCAACTTTGTGGCAACAGTTTGGGGAATGCCCTTTCCTGTTTCAGTATGACAATGCCGCCGTGCACAAAGCAAGGTCCATGCAGAAATGTTTGGTGAGATCGATGTGGATGAACTTGACTGGAGTGCACAGAGCCCTGACCTCATTCCCATCAAACAACTTTGGGATGAATTGGAATGCCAACTGAGAGCCTGGCCTAATCGCCCAACATCAGTAACCAACCGCACTAATGCTCTTGTGGCTGAATGGAAGCAAGTCCATGCAGCAATGTTCCAACATCTAGTAGAAAACCTTCCCAGAAGAGTAGAGGCTGTTACAGAAGCAACAGGGGACCAACTCCATAGTAATGCCCATGATTTTTAAATTAGATGTTCGATGAGCAGGTGTCCACATACTTTTGGTCATGTGGTTCATTTTCACCCATCAGACTATTCTCAATGTAATCTTGTCTTTACTAAGATGTACAGTTTGTTTAGATACAGAATGGCAGGAACAAAGGCAGGGGAAAATATTAATGTACAGGAAAGCGTCCCGCCGGTTTGTTTTTCAGTCATGGGGGGGGGTGTAGGCTACTCTGGTTACAGGTGAAAATCCTCCTAAACTCTGTATGCCATGGGCTCTCCAACCCTGCAGCTACCCAGTGCTCTGTATGCCATGGGCTCTCCAACCCTGCAGCTACCCCAGTGCTCTGTATGCCATGGGCTCTCCAACCCTGCAGCTAACCAGTGCTCTGTATGCCATGGGCTCTCCAACCCTGCAGCTAACCGGTGCTCTGTATGCCATGGGCTCTCCAACCCTGCAGCTAACCAGTGCTCTGTATGCCATGGGCTCTCCAACCCTGCAGCTACCCCAGTGCTCTGTATGCCATGGGCTCTCCAACCCTGCAGCTACCCCAGTGCTCTGTATGCCATGGGCTCTCCAACCCTGCAGCTACCCCAGTGCTCTGTATGCCATGGGCTCTCCAACCCTGCAGCTAACCAGTGCTCTGTATGCCATGGGCTCTCCAACCCTGCAGCTACCCCAGTGCTCTGTATGCCATGGGCTCTCCAACCCTGCAGCTACCCCAGTGCTCTGTATGCCATGGGCTCTCCAACCCTGCAGCTAACCAGTGCTCTGTATGCCATGGGCTCTCCAACCCTGCAGCTAACCAGTGCTCTGTATGCCATGGGCTCTCCAACCCTGCAGCTACCCCAGTGCTCTGTATGCCATGGGCTCTCCAACCCTGCAGCTACCCCAGTGCTCTGTATGCCATGGGCTCTCCAACCCTGCAGCTACCCCAGTGCTCTGTATGCCATGGGCTCTCCAACCCTGCAGCTAACCAGTGCTCTGTATGCCATGGGCTCTCCAACCCTGCAGCTAACCAGTGCTCTGTATGCCATGGGCTCTCCAACCCTGCAGCTAACCAGTGCTCTGTATGCCATGGGCTCTCCAACCCTGCAGCTAACCAGTGCTCTGTATGCCATGGGCTCTCCAACCCTGCAGCTACCCAGTGCTCCGTATGCCATGGGCTCTCCAACCTTGCAGCTACCCAGTGCTCTGTATGCCATGGGCTCTCCAACCCTGGAGCTAACAAGTGCTCTGTATGCCATGGGCTCTCCAACCCTGCAGCTAACCAGTGCTTCATTTGGAAAAACAAGTGGAATCTGTTCAGGAACAATAGTAATAATAATAGTTTAATTCAGTGGGGTTTTTTGGGCTTGGGCTCATATATAGACCAATGCATAGGCCCATGCATCAGCTCTAATATGTATATGAGTGTTTTGAATGAATCATTAACTTAGAATGCGCGGTGATTTGATCATGTTGAAATGTTGAAGTTGAAATGGTGCTGGAATAGTGGAAGCAGCTCTCGTTTTCTTTGTGACTTGTGGTAACGCTCCGTGGTTCTAAATCAATAGTTGTTTAGTAGTCAGACACATTGACTTGTCTGACCATGCTGTAGGTCACGTAACTGCTTGTTACATGCAATATGCTTTGTGGACTTCATCAGACAGATGCTGATCTCCGGTTTTGTAAGGAAACAAAGATTTGATTTTACCTTTAACTAAGCAAGTCAGTTAAGAACAAATTCTTATTTACAATGACAGCCTACCCGGGAGCAGTGGGTTAACTGCCTTGTTCAGGGGCAAAAAGACCGATTTTTACCTTGTCAGCTCGGGGATTCAACCCTGCAGCCTTTTGGTTATTGGCCCAATGCTCTAACCATTAGGCTTCCTGCCGCCCCAGAGATGTAGTTGAATTTATTCTGCCACTGTGTCTTCTTATTGTCTTGGTCTTCATGAATATATATCACGGTGGCAGGTCATGTGACCTAACAGGTTATAGAGCAAACAACACAATTATCACAATGCATAGGTTTTAATATAGTTACACATAGGTTTTAATATAGTTACACATAGGTTTTAATATAGTTACACATAGGTTTTAATATAGTTACACATAGGTTTTAATATAGTTTTTATGGCTTGGCTTCCCCACTGATTTTACCCACACACTGCCATTGTTGAACTTCCTTCTTCAAATTGATCAATCACAGTGAGGTTAGTTTAAAAAACACAATACTGTTTTGATGATCAGTGTTTGATGTTTGTTTTGTTTTTTTGCATTTGCGTAGATGGTCAGAGTATTTAGAGGGACAATAGAGCCCTGAGTACCAGGCTATTAGGACCTGATGGTTGTTAGCGAGTTGGGTACTACCAAAGCATGTCCAGAGTACATAAAATTAGATTTTACTGTGGTCATGACTCACGACTGCCTGTGCGGTGGTAATACGGTCACCGCAACAGCCCCTATAACAGCCCGCATATATTGAATTTACTTACACCTAGTTTATTCTACTATTCTGACTAACTCAGTCACCGTAAAAGGAATTACTACTCTGACTTTCAAAATAAAGAAGATTCAATATGCTCTAAGTTTTTCTCTATCTTCATTAGGAAATTGTGTAAATGGCAGTTTTTTGGGAAGAAAGCGTTAATTTTCATATACGATTCAACTTTTCAAGGGTCTTTTTTCTTGACTGATTACCATTTGATTGATGTGGTGCTACTGTATGTCATAGCATTTGAAAGGGCTGTTTCTCAGCTTTCACAATATGTATCACGTTTTCAGTGGTATAAAGTACTTCAAAAGTATAACTTAAGTCGTTTTTTTGAGAATTTCTGTACTCTACTTTACTATTTACATGTTTGACAACTTTTACTTTTACTTCACTAAAGGCTGTATCACAACCGGCCATGATTGGGTGTCCCAAAGGGCGACGCACAATTGGTTTTGGCCGGTGTAGGCCGTCATTGTAAATAAGAATTTGTTCTTAACTGACTTGCCTAGTTAAATAAAGGTTAAATAATAACATTGTGTACTTTTTACTCCATACATTTTCCCTTACACCCAAAAGTACTCGTTAGGCATTCAAAATGTAACAGGACAGGAAAATGGTCTAATTCACACAATCAAGAGAACATCCCTGGTCATCCCTACTGCCTCTGATCTGGAGGACTTGCTTTTAATAACTTCTTATGGCTGGGGGCAGTATTGAGTAGCTTGGATGAATAAGGTGCCCAGAGTAAACTGCCTGCTACTCAGGCCCAGATGCTAATATATGCATATTATTAGTAGTATTGGATAGAAAACACAACCGTTTCTAAAACTGTTTGAATGGTGTCTGTCAGTATAACAGAACTCATATGGCAGGCGAAATCCTGAGAAAAAAATCCAAACAGGAAGTGGGAAATCAGAGGTTTGTAGTTTTTCAACTCATTGCCTATCAAATATACAGTGTCTATGGGGTCATATTGCACTTCCTAAGGCTTCCACTAGATGTCAACAGTCTTTAGAACCTTGTTTGAGGCTTCTACTGTGAAGGAGGGTGGAATGAGAGCTGATTGAGTCAGGGGTCTGGCAGAGTGCCATGAGCTCGTTCAGGCGCGCTCCCATGAGAGCGACCTGCGTTCCATTGCAATTCTAAAGATACTCTACTGCCTCTGATCTGAATGACTTACTAAACACATGCTTCATTTGTAAATTATGTCTGAGTGTTGGAGCATGCCCCTGGCTATCCGTAAATGTTTAAAAACTAGAAAATGGTGCAGTATGGTTTGATTAATATAAGGAATTTGAAATAATTTATTATTTTACCTCTACTTTTGAGTATATTTAGTAATTATTATTATTATTATTATTATATTTTAGCAATTACATTTCCTTTTGATACTTAAGTCAAATTAAATACGTTTAGACTTTTATTCAAGTAGGATTGTACTGGGCAAATTTAACTTTTACTTGAGTCGTTTTCTATTAAGGTGTTTTTACTGGTACTCAAATATGACACCTAACCTTTTCCACCACTGCAAGTTTCCATATATGGTTTGAAACCAGCAAATGATTCTCATTAACGCAGGTCATGGTCTCAGTAAATTGAGGAATTCCCAAGTTCTCCTTCCAGTGATGCAACAATGCCGATATGACGATTTACAGTTCCAGTTGTCAAATCAAATCAAATTGTCTTAGTCACATGCGCCGAATACAACAACCTTACAGTGAAATGCTTACTTACGAGCCCTTAGCCAACAGCGCAGTTGAAAAAAATAATGATAAGAATAAGAGATAAAAGTATCAAGTAAATAAAGAGCAGCAGTAAAAATGAACAATATATACAGGGGGGTTGCAGTCAATCTGCGGGGACACCAGTCCTTGGCTTGTTTAATGAGATTTGAGGGCACTATGGTGTTGAACACTGAGCTGTAGTCAATGAATAGTATTCTCACATAGGTGTTCCTTTTGTCCAGATGGGAAAGGGCAGTGTGGAGTGCAATAGAGATTGCAATATCTGTGGATCTGTCTGGGCGGTATGCAAATTGAAGTGGGTCTAGTGTTTCTGGGATGATGGTGTTGATGTGAGCCAAATAGGGATAGAATGTATCACTTACCTTTGATGATCTTCGTATGGTTGCACTCACAAGACTCCATGTTACACAATAAATGTTTGTTTTGTTCAATAAAGTCCCTGTTCATGTCCAAAAACCTAAGTTTTGTTTGTGCGTTTTGTTCAGTAATACATTGGCACAAAGCGCGATCACAACAGGCAGACGAAAAATCGAAAATGTGCCATAAAAATTTGTAGAAACATGTCAAACGATGTTTATAATCAATCCTCAGGTTGTTTTTGTCATAAATAATCGATCATATTTCAACCGGACAATAGCTTAATCAATAGAAAATACATTTCCACTGGCCTCTCAATGAAAGTGGTGTTTCTCATATAGCGCATAGCGGGATTTCTTATAAGCTTCCTGGTTAGAGTCCCACTCCTTGAAAGCTGCAGCTCTAGCCTTTAGCTCAGTGTGGATGCTGCCTGTAATTCATGGCGTCTGGTTGGGGTGTGTACGTCCCACTGTTGGGATGACGTCATCGGTGCACTTATTGATGAAGTCAATGACAGATCTGTCATTTGAGGAATCCCAGAACATATTCCAGTCTGTGCTAGCAAAACAGTCCTGTAGCTTATCATCTGCTTCAGCTGACCACTTTTTTATTGATCTAGTCGCTGGTGCTTCCTGCTTTCGTTTTTGCTTGTAAGCAGGAATCATGAGGATGGAATTATAGTCAGATTTGACAGATGGAGGGTGAAGGAGAGCTTTGTATGCGTATCTGTGTGTGGAACAAAGGTGGTCCAGAGTTCTTTGCCCTCTGGTTGCACTTCTAACATGCTGATAGAAATGTGGTAAAACTGATTTAAGTTTCCCTGCGATAAAGTCCCCGGCCACTAGGGGCGCCGCCTCTGGGTGAGTGTTTTCTTGTTTGCTTATGGCAGAATACAGCTCATTCAATGCTATCTTAGTGCACGCCTCTGACTGTGGTGGTATGTAAACAGCTACAAAGAATATAGATGAAAACTCTCCAGGTAGATAGTGTGGTCTGCAGCTTATTGTGAGAAAACAGCTACTAATACAGTGCCTTGCGAAAGTATTCGGCCCCCTTGAACTTTGTGACTTTTTGCCACATTTCAGGCTTCAAACATAAAGATATATAACTGTATTTTTTTGTGAAGAATCAACAACAAGTGGGACACAATCATGAAGTGGAGCGAGATTTATTGGATATTTCAAACTTTTTTAACAAATCTAAAACTGAAAAATTGGGCGTGTTCAAACTAATGGCTTTAAAACTGTTCAATTGAAACTTGGATTGTAATAACAATAGCTTACTGGAATTTGCTTATTTTAGTCAAAAAGTATTCCAGTTCATGTGAAGTTGGGCAAGCAGTAGAGCAGATAATAACTATTATTGTTCGTTGGAGATTATCATGCAACTTTAAAAAAAAAAATGTAAACAGCGAGAATCTGTCAAGGCTCACGTATAATTATGTGACAACAGGCAGCAGTAGTTCCTGGTTTGAGGTTTTCTTCATTGATTATTTGGACAAATCAGGATTAGGCGAAGGCGGTGCTTAAACTGGGGGCGGTGATTTCAAGCCCCGGGGAACCACTAAAGACGGACCATTTGTTCGACATTTATATTTTCTTTAAATGCCATGTTTCACATTAGCAACCCCCACCCCCCAAACAATAATTTGGATACTGTACATTCGGAAACTATTCAGGCCCTTTGGCTTTTTCCACATTCTGTTACGTTAAAGCCTTTTTCTAAAATTAATTATTACTGTATTTTTTCTCATCAATCTACACACAATACCCCATAATGACAAAGCAAAAACAGGTTTCTAGACATTTTTGCACATTTATAAAAAAAAATGTAAATAGAAATACCTAATTTACGTAAGTATTTAGACCATTTGCTATAAGACTCGAAATTGAGCTCAGGTTCATCCTGTTTCCATTGATCATCCTTGAGATGTTTCTACAACTCTATTTGAAAGGTACACACCTGTCTATATACTGTAAGGTCCCACAGTTGACAGTGCATGTCAGTGCAAAACCAAGCCATGAGGTCAAAGGAATTGTCCGTAGAACTCCGAGACATGATCCTGGAGTTTGCCAAAATGCACGTAAAGGACTCTGGTCTGATAAAACCAAGATGGAACTCTTTGTCCTGAATACCAAGTGTCACGTCTGGAAGAAACCTGGCACCATCCCTACTGTGAAGCATGGTGGTGACAGCATCATGCTGTGGGGATGTTTTTCAACGGCATGGACTGCGAGACTAGTCAGGATCAAGGGGAAGATGAACGGAGCAAGGTACAGAAAGATTCTTGATGAAAACCTTCTCTAGAGCGCTCAGCACCTCAGACTGGGGTAAAGATTCACATTCCAACAGGACAACGACCCTAAGCACACAGCCAAGACAATGCAGAAGTGTCTTTGAAATAAGGCTCGGAATATCCTTGAGTGGCCCAGCTAGAGCCTGGACTTGAATGTATACATTTTCTAAAAACCTGTTTTTCCTTTGTCATTATGGGGTATTGTGTGTGTATATATTGATGGGGGGGGGCGATTTAATCCATTTTAGAATAAGGCTGTGACGTAACAAAATGTGTATAAAGTCAAGGGGTCTGAATACTTTCCGAATGAACTGTATAACGTGTGGAGATGCCCTATGGACCATACAAATGTATATAGTAACTATGTGATTAGAAGGGTTATGCACTAGGCCCCGGGCCAGTGGGAGGTCAGGAATGAGGGCTCTATTTCAAACACACCTCTATCCATCTCTCTCCAGGTGCTACAGAGGACAGAATGTTCCAAGGACCTCCAGAGCCATCTGACCAACTCCCTGAGAACTCTCCACTCATAATAGTACACTTGATGCACTCTGGAAATCTCCTTTTCTACGACAGTCTGCCTGTGTGATCGCATATCATATTATCTAGGGCCACTGGTTGTATTTGGATTTAATGTACTCACTCAAACTCATGCTCTCTCCTCCCTGTAAAAGTCTCCCAGGCTTTTATAAAAACGAACGTGTGTCCATCCCTCTATTCCGTAAGTGAGTCTTCTGGGATATGGAACTCTAGAGCATCACATCAACAAACCTGCCACCCTGTTGTCAGCTATCATTAGACAGTTCCCTTAGGATGAAAGCAAGTATCTAACTAAGCCTTTCAATGGCCACATATTGGAGATGACCAAATGCAGTAAAGTTTTGTATATACAACTCAATCTTTATTGTCATTTTTTTCGTAGCTCTTTTTATTTTTTTACTTTAGTTTATTTTGTAAATAACTCTTATTTTTCTTAAAACTGCATTGCTAAGGGCTTGTTATAAAATTTCAAGCTGCATCAGTCGGCATTTTACGCTGCATGTGACAAATAAATAAATAACATTTCGTTGGATTTTACGTTTTTCAATTGTTAGATTACAAAAAACTGTTTCATAGCATGTTTGGCATGTTAGTTTTCACTTCATTTTTTACTGTTGTGTCAATAACTTCAACAAAGGTCTAACAAAGGTCTAAAATCTTAGTAAAGATTAAGAATGAGTGAGATCCCTTGCTTCCAGTAGCACTGAAGGCCCCAGTATTCAGTCCGCAGCTTGAAGATGTGTCAACATCCAGGTACATGTAATGCAGGTGGAAGGGAAACAGGGGATACCTAGTCAGTTGTATTATTTACCTTTAGGCAAGTCAGTTAAGAACAAATTCTTATTTTCAATGAGGTTAACAGGTTAACAGAACCTTGTCAGCTCAGGGGTTTGAACTTGCAACCTTCCGGTTACTAGTCCAACGCTCTAACCACTAGGCTACCCTGCCGCCCCCGTATAGGGAAAGCGGGGATACCTAGTCAGTTGTATAGGGAAAGGGGGGATACCTAGTCAGTTGTATAGGGAAAGGGGGGATACCTAGTCAGTTGTATAGGGAAAGGGGGATACCTAGTCAGTTGTATAGGGAAAAGGGTGATACCTAGTCAGTTGCATAGGGAAGGGGGGGGGGGGGATACCTAGTCAGTTGTATAGGGAAAGGGGGGATAGCTAGTCAGTTGTATAGGGAAAGGGGGGTTACCTAGTCAGTTGTATAGGGAAAGGGGGGTTACCTAGTCAATTGTATAGGGAAAAGGGTGATACCTAGTCAGTTGTATAGGGAAAGGGGGGATAGCTAGTCAGTGGCACAACTGAATGCATTCAACAGAAATGTGTCTTCCGTACTTAACCCAACCCCTGAATCAGGTCATCGGTGCCCGGGGGAAAAAAGGGGTGGGCTGATGGGGAGATGACAATAAATGCATTATGTACCTTTCATCGACAAAGCTGTGATAGCATTTACTGCACATGTTTCTGAACAGTTCAACTATTTTGATAGTGTGACTGATATATGGAAATACACTTATATTCAGTTCATAAGCATTGACTGTCCTCTACGTTCCTGTGGTGAATCAACTGCTGTCCATCGTATGGTTCAACAGCTTTCTTCCAGGGCCTGTGTGCACAAAGTGTCTTCAGGGTAGGATTACTGATCTAGGACCACCTCCCCTTTGTCAATGTAATCATATTCATTGTGATCTAAAAAGGCAAAACTGATCCTAGTACTGCTACTCTGAGATGCTTTGTGAATTACGGCCCTGGTCTGTCAGTAGCATATTGCTTTCTGTGATCCTACTACCTTTCCACTGACAAAAACAAAAACATGAATAAGAATTAGCCTAATCAGTCAGTAACTTAGCTAACTAATGAAACACTCATGTAAATGTGCACCAGCCTAATCAGCCAAATTATATCAATACAACACAGCCTATTTGCAGTAAAATTAGAAGGGCCATTTAGCTACAGTTAAGGTCGGAAGTTTACACACACCTTAGCCAAATACATTTCAACTCAGTTTTTCACAATTCCTGACATTTAATCCTAGTAAAAATTCCCTGTCTCAGGTCAGTTAAGATAACCACTTTATTTTAAGAATGTGAAATGTCAGAATAGTAGTAGAGAGTGATTTATTTCAGCTTTAATTTCTTTCATCACATTCCCAGTGGGTCAGAAGTTTACATAAACTCAATTAGTATTTGGTAGCATTGCCTTTAAATTGATTGACTTGGGTCAAACGTTTTGGGTAGCCTTCCACAAGCTTCCCATGATAAGTTGGGTGAATTTTGGCCCATTCCTCCTGACAGAGCTGGTGTAACAGAGTCAGGTTTGAAGACCTCCTTGCTCACACATGCTTTTTCAGTTCTGTCCACACATTTTCTATAGGATTGAGGTCGGGGCTTTGTGATGGCTACTCCAATACCTTGACTTTGTTGTTCTTAAGCCATTTTGCCACAACTTTGCTTGGGGTCATTGTCCATTTGGAAGACCCTTTTGCGACCAAGCTTTAACTTCCTGACTGATATCTTGAGAAGTTGTTTCAATATTTCACATAATTTTCTTTCCTCATGAGCCATCCATTTTGTGAAGTGCACCAGTCCCTCCTGCAGCAAAGTACCCCCACAACATGATGCTGCCACCCCCGTGCTTGACGGTTGGGATGCTGTTCTTCTGCTTGCAAGCCTCCCCCTTTTTCCTCCAAACATAACGATGGTCATTATGGCCAAACAGTTATTTTTGTTTCATCAGACCAGAGGACATTTCTCCAAAAAAGTACGATCTTTGTCCCCACGTGCAGTTGGAAATCATGGTCTGGCTTTTTTATTGCGGTTTTGGAGCAGTGGTTTCTTCCTTACTGAGCGGCCTTTCAGGATATGTTGAAATAGGAATCGTTTTACTGTGGATATAAATACTTTTGTACCTGTTTCCACCAGCATCTTCACAAGGTCCTTTGCTGTTGATCTTGGATTGTTTTGCAGTTTTTGCCCCAAAGTACGTTCATCTCTAGGAGACAGAACGTGTCTCCTTCCTGAGCGGTATGACGACTGCGTGGTCCCATGGTGTTAAAACTTGCGTACTATTGTTTGTACAGATGAACATGGTACCTTCAGGCATTTGGAAATTTCTCCCAAGGATGAACCAGACTTGTCGATGTCTACATTTTTTTTCTGAGGTCTTGGCTGATTTCTTTTGATTTTCCCATTATGTCAAGCAAAGAGGCACTGAGTTTGAAGGTAGGCCTTGAAATACATCCACAGGTACACCTCCAATTGACTCAAATTATGTCAGAAACTTCTAAAGCCATGACATCATATTCTGGAATTTTCCAAGCTATTTAAAGGCACAGTCAACTTAGTGTATGTAAACTTCTGACCCACTGGAATTGTGATACAATGAATTATAAGTGAAATAATCTGTCTGTAAACAATTGTTGGAAAAATCACTTGTGTCATGCACAAAGTAGATGTCCTAACCGACTTGCCAAAACAATAGTTTGTTAACAAGACATTTGTGGAGTGGTTGAAAAACAGGTTTTAATTACTCCAACCTAAGTGTATGTAAACTTCCAACTTCATCTGTATATTGCTGCTTTTTCAGTTTCCAATGCATCAATTAACAGTAGTTTGAAGTAGTTTAACAAAAAGTGTTCAACAGATGGTAACTAGTCTTTAAAATTATATACCTTGTCGTTATTTTCAGGAAACCAAGCTACTACATTCCACTTAACTAGCTAGCTAAGGTGAACTAAACTCAGGCTGATAAGGGGAAATAAAGTTAGCTAGCTTACCTGCCATAAATTTCAATCAAACGAACAAGTTAAATGGCATTTTCTCAATTTCATCAATGAGATGGATCGCTAACAAATATATTTGTTTTGGCCAGTTGATAGTACTTTAGGATGAATGATAAAGCAAACTAAATGTTTCTGCACTGTACACGTCAATGGCTAGCCAGTCCATCTGAAATGCAGAACTTACCGGTGAACAACACTGTGCACTTCGTCCAATAACATGTCCTATCAACCGTTTTCTGAACACGCTTGTTTGAAGAACTTTTCTCCATTCATCACTTGATATATTAAACGTCTGCCAGTTGGCAAGCATGCTAAAATGTCTCCTTTGCCAGACAAAACTGCATTGACTTAGATGATGGGAATGGACACTGCTAAGATTCCAGATACACTACATGACCAAAAGTATGTGGACACCTGATTGTCAAACATCTCATTCCAAAATATCATGGGCATTGCTATGGAGTTGGTCCCCTCCTTTTGCTGCTATAACAGCCTCTCTTCTGGGAAGGCTTTCCATTACGTTGGAACATTGCTTCCGAGGCTATCTGGGGGCTTCCATTCAGCCACAAGAGCATTAGGGAGGTCGGGCACTGATGTTGGGTGATTAGGCCTGGCTCGCAGTCAGTGTTCCAATTCGATGGGGTTGAGGTCAGGGCTCTGTGCAGGCCAGTCAAGTTCTTCCACACCAATCTCGACAAACCATTTATGTATGTACCTCTCTTTGTGCACAGGGGAATTTTCATGAAACTTTGTTGCCACAAAGTTGGAAGCACAGAATCGTCTAGAATGACATTTTATGCTGTAGTGTTAAGATTCCCTTCACTGGAACTAAGGGACCTAGCCCGAACCATTAAAAACAGCCCCAGACCATAACTCCGCTTTACACTTGGCACTATGCATTCGGGCAGGTAGCGTTCCCCTGGCATCCGCAAACCCTAGATTAGTCTGTCGGACTGCAAGACGGTGATTCATTACAGGGAACACGTGTCCAATGCTCCAGAGTCCAATGGCGGGGAGCTTTACACCACTCCAGCATACAATTGGCATTGCGCTTGGTGATCTTAGACTTGCGTGTGGCTGCTCGGCCATGGACACCCATTTCATGAAGCTCCCGACAAACAGTTCTTGTGCTGACGTTGCTTACAGAGGCAGTTTAGAACACGTTAGTACGTGCTGCAACTGAGGACATGATTTTTACACATTACGCAATTCAGCACTCGGTGGTCCCGTTCTGTGAACTTGTGTGGCCTACCACTTCACGGCTAAGCTGTTGTTGCTCCTAGACAATTCAACTTCACAATAGCAGCACTT
The DNA here is from genome assembly GCF_013265735.2 of Oncorhynchus mykiss. NCBI lineage: Eukaryota > Metazoa > Chordata > Actinopteri > Salmoniformes > Salmonidae > Oncorhynchus > Oncorhynchus mykiss. The sequence continues at coordinate 7,206,047 of NC_048575.1, forward strand.
GGCCGGGGCAGGTCTAGCATGGCAGAAATTTGATGATTTGACTTTTTGGAAAGGTGGCATCCTATGACGGTGCCACATTGAAAGTTACTGAGCTCTTCGGTAAGGCCATTCTACTGCCAATGTTTGTTTATGGAGATTGCATGGCTGTGTGCTCCATTTTATCCACCTGTCAGCAATGGGTGTGACTGAAATAGCCGAATCCACTCATTTGAAGGGGCGTCCACATACTTTTGTATGCAGTTGACAAGGAAGGAGTGAGAATGTTTTCAACACGCTTTGTACGAGTGTCCACAACTCAGTAGTTCACACGGATCATAAACACTGGTGAAATGAGTGGAACGGTGGGATTTGTCCCCGAGTTTCCTTGTTATGTTAATGTGAATCTTAATGTGAAGCTTTTGTTAGAATTTAACTTCTGGGTAACCAAGGTCAACCCACTTCAATTCTACATATATTTGTTTGTATAGTTCAGTCCTTGAGCTGCTCTTGTCTATAGATGTTATTCTGTATTTTGTCTTGTTTCGTGTGTTGTGTTCTGTGTTCTGTGTTCTGTGTGGACCCCAGGAAGAGTAGCTGCTACTATAGCAACAACTAATGGGGATCCTAATCAAACACACAAAAAAAATAGGAAATATATATATGACATACTATGACAGTGTCAAGACTGCTCGACTAAAATGTTGTTTGAAAAAGCTGGAGTCAGCATTGCTCAAGTTAACGTCAGACCTGTGCATCACCCCAGAGCACAATGTCTGGCTTCTTGAATCGTATACATTTGATATCACGCAATCAATGAGACTGACAAGTTTCACCAAGACAAATTCCTGTTTCGTTGTGTATACGCCACAGATTAATCAATGCACTAGAAATCAAATCAACAATAATGAAACCCCTGTAGGCATCAATAAATTGTTGAGGCGAGGGCACCTTGCTGTAGAATGATGGGAAATAATTTGACTGGGATTACAGTATGAGATCAGTGAAAAAGTTTGTTGGAAAATAATCTAGAAAGCCACATTATCATGTAAGAAGGGAACGAGATGGTGAAAATAATTGAAACTTGGGCCGAGTGAAAAAATAATACATGCAATGCAGAATACAAATCGGCTTAGACTATAGTTTGATAAATCACTAATTAAGTTACTGCCCAACTTTTGGGAGCCCGGGTCCTTTCGTCTGAGATGCTGTAGAGTTTGTTGAAGCTATTATAAATGGAGCTCTCTTTCGTTCTTCTTACGTCGGATAGACAAGACAAATATCACAGAACTTGACTGGTGTAGCAGTCTTGACAGTTCCTTTACCCAGAGACGTTGCCTACTTCATAGTGAAGAAAGGAAACATAAGAGGACGTGAAAACGATGCCCAGTGATATGCAAATGTGCCACGGATTACTGGCTGATATAACTCACACTCAGTTTAGGAAAACCGCCTCATGTAATGATGAGTTCAAACCAGTCGAAGCCGGAATACTTTGCGTTGCAATATAACCACGGTCTCGGGTTCCCTCATTTAATTGTCCATCAAACATGGCCCCTAGTGTCCTTCCACAGTGGGGTGCATCAAGCCTTGTCTTTTCATGTACAATTTTCCCAGTGCCAGGTTTGCTAAAGATGACCACTGGTGTGCAATCAGATACCTTTTCTTAGCTGGTTGAGAGAGCGCTCTGATCAAGCGGTGCCTTGGACAATGGGCTGTCAAGTCCCCCTGATCAGACAACTGGTTCTGAGGAAAATGTCCTTAGGCATGATAACTGCTGTACGTTTGTCATCCATCAAACCCATTTTAATAGAGATTGGTATCTGTTTATGTGATGTGTGAGATATTTCTTTTGGGCTGTGGTAGCAAAGCCTTCAGGGCACCACAAGGTGCAACACCCAGACTTGAAGACTGAGTTCACTGTTTTCACAAACGTGACAAGCATTTTTTTTACGATAAACTTTTGAAGGAAGCGTACACAGTGCTCCAGACAAACATTTTTCCAATGATGGCACTGGTGCCACTAACTTTTTAATTTGGCGGCACCAGCCCATCTGTTGGTGCCACGCCACCCCACATTTTTTGTTTGTGCAGCGTCACACGATAGAGACAATGAGTATATCTAATAATCTTATAGTCATTATAAAGTAATTTACAATGCTTTATTTTAGGGCTCCCGAGTGGCACTAAGGCACTGCATCTCAGTGCTAGAGACGTCACTACAGACCCTGGTTTGATCCCGGGCTGTATCACAACCGGCCGTGATTGTGAATCCCATAGGGCAGCGCACAATTGGCCCAGCATCGTCTGGGTTAGATGAGGGATTGGACAGGGTAGGCCGTCATTGTAAAATAAGAATTTGTTTTTAGCTGACTTGCCTAGTTAACAAGTGTAAAAGACTACTGAGATTATATTCAAGAAATCAATTGTGAATCTAACATGCCCAAGCAGGAATGCATGAATCCTTTATTTTGATATCTAACCTAATCCAGTGATTGTCATACAATTTGAGTTTACAATTAGGCTATTTGACAAAATAGGGCTACAGATTTGTTTGTTCAATAGAGATACATTTGTACTAATATTATATACAGTATTATAATATTATATACAGTATTATAATATTATATATAGTACTATAATATATATAGGCTTAATTATATTATATTGGTGCTTATTCACCACCTGAGGAAGTGGAAACTCAAAATACATTAGCTAGATTTGTAACTCTAAATTTAACACCTAATGCTAGTAGCCAAATATTAATCTATCTTCAGTAAATTTAACACCTAATGCTAGTAGCCATGTATTAATCTATCTATCTTCAGTACATTTAATGTCCCTCAAAAACTTTGTAATGAGGTCTGGTGCACTCGCAATGCCGATTCGCATTTTCGTGCAAATGTTCGCGTATTTCAACACCATTTCAGTTATCTTGGTTGTGAAACAGTGTACTTTGAGTTAATATTGATCGTTGAGAAATATAAATTATACTTACAGAAAGCTGAGAACTCTTTAATAATATGGATGACTAGTTGCTTCCAAGTTGTGTTCTTTCCCTGCATTTGCATTTTTAAACGTTATACGCGAGGGGGAGAGAGAGTGTGAAGAGGGTGGCTCATTACAGACGCCGAGCGGCAGACACTTTTATAACAGGAATTATAAGGATAATGCTCTTTGCCATTTGATAAATTCACGGTTTTATACGCCCCCAGAATGTTACATTTTGATTGAGGTGACCAGGTAGAATATGCAGCTCGCACCAGTGCGACGTATTACACATGTAACTCACGCAGGCAAATCAAAGGGCTGAAAAATGCAACTAAATGGTGGCAGACTGGAGCCCTGTGCCGACAGTAGTCACCAGGCCTACATTTGATTAGCAAAACATTGTTGTTTCAATTCTAACTTGGAAAATTGTTAAACTCAGTAAGCACCCAACTAATTATTATTATCAGTTGAAGTGTGAAACATCCAAACCTGTCGGCAGTGTTCCGATCCAAATGTGATGGTTGCTTGAATTGGAGCTGGAGACTTTGCCTCCATATTTTCAAAGTGGAAGAATTATATTCAACTTCATAATGACTAATCAAAAACAATCACAGAGTTTAATTTGTCTGTTCAAATATTCAATTCATTGTTTCTTAGTGAATAATCTTAATAGCATACCAGTACAGCAAGAACCTACCATAAAGCAGTTCCAGAATGGAGTCAACAGTGGTGTTCACCAGTATATGTGTAGAGGCACTTACTCAATATCCAAAATGATTTTATTCCTCATCCGTAATTAGGCTCAGTCCCTAAAATGATCGCTCACTGATCCGAAGCTGCCAAGGAACAAATGAAGGTTGGCTCTCTACCTGCAGTCCTAAGCCCTTTTCCTCGCCACCTCCACTGCTTCTGGTCTGCCGCAATAGATAATGGAGGTGTGTGGACGAGGAGCAGGGTCGGACTACCACATTTCATTAGTGATTATTATTCTGAACATTTTGTCATGTGGCTAAGAGAAAAGGTTGCAGTTTCAAAGCTAATTTCCTGAAAATCTACATTTTTTGCCAGATGTTTTGTTTGTTGCTGTTTTTATAGCTCATCTCACGATTTTGTTCACATTTTTCCATGAGGTTGAGAGAAATGTGTGCAGTTTTAAAACAAATTTCCTGCTATTCGACATATTTTTCTATCATATGCCATCTGGAGGCCCCCTGACCGCCTGGATGTCGGAGAGCATGAGCCCATGTAAGACCTGTAAACAGGTAAACATTCACCAGCCCGCTGGGCCAGAAGGATTAGCTGTCACGTTCTGACCTTAGTTCCTTTGATTTGTCTTTGTTTTAGTATGGTCAGGGCGTGAGTTGGGGTGGGCAGTCTTATGTTCCTTTTTTCTATAATTTGGGATTTCTGTGTTTGGCCTGATATGGTTCTCAATCAGAGGCAGCTGTCAATCGTTGTCCCTGATTGAGAACCATACTTAGGTATTTTCCGTGTCTGTGTGTTCCACACGGAACTGTTTCGGTTTTGGTATTTCACGTTGTTGTTTATTGTTTATTCTTATTAAACAATATGGACACTTACCACGCTGCATCTTGGTCCTCTCTTTCTCTCAACGAAGACAACCATTACATTACCAGGATGTGTACTGTGAACATACGCTGACCAACTGGCAAGTGTTGTCACTGACATTTTTAACCTCTTCCCTGTCCGAGTCTGTAATACCAACATGTTTTAACTCGGTCTCAAACTCGGTCTCAACCTTTAAATCTCTACTGAAGACTCATCTCTTCAGTGGGTCATATGATTGAGTGTAGTCTGGCCCAGGAGTGGGAAGGTGAACGGAAAGGCTCTGGAGCAACGAACCGCCCTTGCTGTCTCTGCCTGGCCGGTTCTCCTCTTTCCACTGGGATTCTCTGCCTCTAACCCTATTACAGGGGCTGAGTCACTGGCTTACTGGGGCTCTCTCATGCCGTCCCTGGAGGGGGTGCGTCACCTGAGTGGGTTGATTCACTGATGTGGTCATCCTGTCTGGGTTGGCGCCCCCCCCCCCCCCCCCTTGGGTTGTGCCGTGGCGGAGGTCTTTGTGGGCTATACTCAGCCTTGTCTCAGGATGGTAAGTTGGTGGTTGAAGATATCCCCCTAGTGGTGTGGGGGCTGTGCTTTGGCAAAGTGGGTGGGGTTATATCCTTCCTGTTTGGCCCTGTCCGGGGGTGTCCTCGGATGGGGCCACAGTGACTCCTGACCCCTCCTGTCTCAGCCTCCAGTATTTATGCTGCAGTAGTTTATGTGTCGGGGGGCTAGGGTCAGTTTGTTATATATCTGGAGTACTTCTCCTGTCCTATTCGGTGTCCTGTGTGAATCTAAGTGTGCGTTCTCTAATTCTCTCCTTCTCTCTTTCTTTCTCTCTCTCGGAGGACCTGAGCCCTAGGACCATGCCCCAGGAATACCTGACATGATGACTCCTTGCTGTCCCCAGTCCACCTGACCGTGCTGCTGCTCCAGTTTCAACTGTTCTGCCTTATTATTATTCGACCATGCTGGTCATTTATGAACATTTGAACATCTTGGCCATGTTCTGTTATAATCTCCACCCAGCACAGCCAGAAGAGGACTGGCCACCCCACATAGCCTTGTTCCTCTCTAGGTTTCTTCCTAGGTTTTGGCCTTTCTAGGGAGTTTTTCCTAGCCACTGTGCTTCTACACCTGCATTGCTTGCTGTTTGGGGTTTTAGGCTGGGTTTCTGTACAGCGCTTTGAGATATCAGCTGATGTACGAAGGGTTATATAAATACATTTTATTTGATTTGATTTTAAGCAGACCACCATAGTGCCTGTGCCCAAGAAAGCTAAGATAACCTGCTTAAATGACTACTGAGCTGTAGCACTCACATCTGTAGCCATGAAGTGCTTTGAAAGGCTGGTCATGGCTCACATCAACACCATTATGCCAGAAACTTTAGACCCACTCCCATTTGCATACCGCCCCAACAGATCCACAGGTGATGCAATCTCTATTGCACTCCACACTGCCCTTTTCCACCTGGACAAAAGGAACATATACGTGATAATGCTATTCATTGACTACAGCTCAGCGTTCAACACCATAGTGCCCTCAAATCTCATCCATAACCTAAGGACATTGGGACTAAACACCTCCCTCTGCAACTGGATCCTGGACTTCCTGATGGGCCATCCCCAGATGGTGAGGGTAGGTAGCAACACATCCGCCACGCTGATCCTTAACACAGGGGCCCCTCAGGGGTGCATGCTCAGTCCTCTCCTGTACTCCCTGTTCACCCATGACTGCATGGCCAGGCACGACTCCAACACCATCATTAAGTTTTTTAGATGACACAACAGTGGTAGGCCTGATCACCGACAACAACGAGACAGCCTATTGGGAGGAGGTCAGAGACCTGGCCGTGTGGTGCCAGGACAACAACCTCTCCCTCAACGTGATCAAGACAAAGGAGATGATTGTGGGCTACAGGAAAAAGAGGACCAAGCACGCCCCCATTCTCATCGACGGGGCAGCAGTGGATCAGGTTGAGAGCTTCAAGTTCCTTAGTGTCCACATCACCAACAAACTAACATGGTTCAAGCACACCAAGACAGTCGTGGAGAGGACACGACAAAACCTATTCCCCCTCAGGAGACTGAACAGATTTGGCGCGGGTCCTCGGATCCTTTAAAAGGTTCTACATCTGCACCATCGAGAGCATTACTGGTTATGGCAACTTCTCGGCCTCTGCCTGCAAGGCACCACAGAGGGTAGTACGAACGGCCCAGTACATCACTGGGGCCAAGCTTCCTGCCATCCAGGACCTCTATATCATGTCAGAGGAAGGCCCTAAAAATTGTCAAAGACTCCATCCACCCTAGTCATAGACTGTTCTCTCTGCTACCGCAAGGCAAGTGGTACCGTAGCGCCAAGTCTAGGTCCAAGAGGTTTCTAAACAGATTCTTACCCCCAAGCCATAAGAATCCTCAGAATATAATCAAATGGCTACCCAGACTATTTTGCATTGACCCCCCCCCCCCCTCTTTTACACCGCTGTTACTCTCTGTTGTTATCCTCTATGCATAGTCACTTTAATAACTCTACCTACACATAGTTGAGGTACATTTTACCTCAACTAACCGGTGCCCCCGGACATTGACTCTGTACCAGAACCCCCCTGTATATAGTCCCATTATTGGTATTTCACTGCTGCTCTTTAATTACTTGTTACTTTTATTTCTTATTCTTATCCATATTTTTTTAAATGGCATTGTTTTTTTAGGGTCTTGAAAGTAAGCATTTCACTGTAAGGTCTACTACACCTGTTGTATTCGGCGCATGTGACTAATACAAATTGATTTGATTTTCACTGGCTTCCATAGCCTTCAGGCAACAGACTCTACTGGTGATCCTGACATTCCATTATGGGCTCTCTCTCTGAGGCAGTCCCTGACAATAAAGTATCCCACCTCTCCCGTTAACGCTTTCCAATTAAACTCTTACAGTTGTTGACTCTGAGGTGACACATTAAAGTGAATTATGTGCTGGACGGGGGGTAGGTACGCCGCAACCATCGAGGGAGCCTCTGCTGCAACGAAAAAGCGAAGCGTCCCCGCCCCCCACTGTTGAGGTGTTGAGAGTGATTCATGGCCCTAAATGTCTCAAGGCCACGGGTTTCTAATAAAGGGCTGGCGTGTTGCGTTCTCTGTCTCTGTCACATTAAAAGTAAATAAGACTAATGGCAGAGTGAGACTCTGGAGGGGGAGCGACCGCCAGTGGCTTGAGTGAGGAGAGTGAAGGGCCTCTGCTAACTACCTCCCACCTGAACACCCGATCTTTTATTCATCAGAGGGTCACAGTAGCCTATAGTCAGTAGGTTGGCACGAAATGATACCTGTCAGCCATGACAATATAAACTCGGCAAAAAAAGAAATGTCCTCTCACTGTTAACTGTGTTTATTTTCAGCAAACTTAACATGTGTAAATATTTGTATTAACATAACAAGATTCAACAACTGAGACATAAACTGAACACGTTCCACAGATATGTGACTTACAGAAATTGAATAATGTGTCCCTGAACAAAGGAGGGATCCAATCAAATGTAACAGTCAGTATCTGGTGTGGCCACCAGCAGCATTAAGTACTGCAGTGCTTCTCGTCCTCATGGACTGTACCAGATTTGCCAGGTATGCTGTGAGATGTTACCCCAATCTTCCATCAAGGCACCTGCAAGTTCCCGGACATTTCTCGGGGGAATGGCCCTAGACCTCACCCTCCAATCCAACAGGTCCCAGACGTGCTCAATGGGATTGAATTCCGGGCTCTTCGCTGGCCATGGCGGAACACTGACATTCCTCTTGCAGGAAATCACACACAGAACGAGCTGGTGGCTGGTGGCATAGTCATGCTGGTGGGTAGCCTAGTGTTTATAGCGTTGGACTAGTAACCAGAAGGTTGCAAGTTCAAATCCCCGAGCTGACAAGGAACAAATCTTTCGTTCTGCCCCTGAACAGGCAGCTAACCCACTGTTCCTTGGCCGTCATTGAAAATAAGAATTTGTTCTTAACTGACTTGCCTAGTTAAATAAAGGTAAACAAAAAATAATAATAATAATGTCAGGATGAGCCTGCAGGAAGGGTACCTCATGAGGGAGGAGGATGTCTTCCCTGTAACGCACAGTGTTGAGATTGCCTGAAATGACAACAAACACAGTCCGATGATGCTGTGACACACCGCCCCAGACCATGATGGACCCTCCACCTCCAAATCGATCCCGCTCCAGAGTACAGGCCTCGGTGTAACACTCATTCCTTCACTGATAAATGTGAATCCTAACATCACCCCTGGTGAGACAAAACCGTGACTCTTCAGTGAAGAGCTCTTTTTGCCAGTCCTGTCTGGTCCAGCGATGGTGTGTTTGTGCCCATAGCCGACGTTGTTGCCGGTGATGTCTGATGAGGACCTGCCTTACAACAGGCCTACAAGCCCTCAGTCCAGCCTCTCTCAGCCTATTGCGGACAGTCTGAGCACTGATGGAGGCATTGTGTGTTCCTGGTGTAACTCGGGTAGTTGTTGTTGTCATCCTGTACCTGCCCCGCAGGATTTGATGTAAGGATGTACCAATCCTGTGCAGGTGTTGTTAGATGTGGTCTGCCACAGCGAAGACGATCAGCTGTCCGTCCTGTCTCCCTGTAGCGCTGTCTTAGGCGTCTCACAGTATTGACATTGTAATTTATTGTCCTGGCCACATCTGCAGTCCTCATGCCTCCATGCAGCATGCATAAGGCACTTTCTCACAGATGAGCAGGGACCCTGGGCATCTGTCGTTTGGTGTTTTTCAGAGTCAGTAGAAAGGCCTCTTTAGTGTCCAAAATTTGAACATCTGTGAAGTTATTTGGATGTTTACTAATTATCTTCAAAAGACAGGGTCCTGAAAAAGGGACCCTTCTTCTTTTGCAGAGATTATATTATTGGCACCACAACGCAAGATGGAAAAATAACTGTGTATGTTATATTCCATACAAATACTGTGCATTTATAGTGTCTCTATGCACAATAACTATAGAAATATAGCTTCAGACTATAGAAAAGTAAATCCTCTCTCCCACTGTCGCTCTCTCTCCTGCATTTCCATGTCTCTCCCTCTCCCTCAGTCTCCCTCTGTCTCTCTATCCTCCCTCTCCCTTGTCCCGCACCCTGTCTCTCATTCCTCTCCCTCTCTCTTCTGCCTCTCCTCACCTATTCCTGTCTCTCACTCCTCCATCTCCCTCTCTCTCTCCTTCCTCTCCCTTTTACCTCTTCCCCTGTCTCTCTCTCCTCCCTCTCCCTTTCACCTCTTCCCCTGTCTCTCTCTCCTCCCTCTCCCTCTGTTGCTTTCCTCCCTCTCCCCCATCTCTCCTTCTCCCTCTCCCCCTCTGTCTCTCTCTCCTCTCTCTCCCTCTCACTTCTCTCCCTGTCTTCCTCTCTCCTGCAGTCAACATGACCACTTCTCACCCCTCCCCAGAAGCAGCATATGGTGCAGATGGTTTGCTGAATATAAAAAAAAGAGGGAAAGGTCCCTAGTGAGAAGAAATGATTCAGGGTCAGTCGGGGACTGCTAAAATAGCCCGAGACCGTGCATCATTGGGAAGGGCATGTAAGCAAGCATTTCAGGGTTAAATCTATACCTGTTGTATTCGGCGCATGTGACGAATACAATTTGACTTGATTTGAGACTGCGGGTGGAAGAATGCATTAATATCCACTAATGTGACAAACGTTACATGGCAGCAGTCAAACCTAGTGTTTCTTCAGCTCTAAAAACACAGGGAAACTTGCAGACCCGATAGACACTGAGAAAAAATGATTGTTTACCTAGCAAATGGCATAGTTCTTAAAGTCAATGATTAACTCTGAAGTTCAAACTAACAAGCTACGCAATAATATCAGAACATAATCCCAACCAACTGTTATTCTTTCACGGTTCGCTTAACATTTTATGAAATATTGTTTCATTTCTGTTATAGCCATGCATGTGTCCCCTCAGCACTCTTTACTCGAATAAAAGAGGGTGAGGGCCCTACATTGTGAGTGTCTGCAGAATAATGCGATTGCCTTTTGCTGCATTTGAATGATCAGATGCAAAATGACAGATCATTGGTTAAGACTGGTGGTGTTTCCATAACTCTTTAAGCCTGGTGGTGTTTCCATAACTCTTTAATAAGACTGGTGGTGTTTCCATAACTCTTTAAGACTGGTGGTGTTTCCATAACCCTTTAATAAGACTGGTGGTGTTTCCATAACCCTTTAATAAGACTGGTGGTGTTTCCATAACCCTTTAATAAGACTGGTGGTGTTTCCATAACCCTTTAATAAGACTGGTGGTGTTTCCATAACTCTTTAATAAGACTGGTGGTGTTTCCATAACCCTTTAATAAGACTGGTGGTGTTTCCATAACTCTTTAATAAGACTGGTGGTGTTTCAATAACCCTTTAATAAGACTGGTGGTGTTTCCATAACTCTTTAAGACTGATGGTGTTTCCATAACTCTTTAATAAGACTGGTGGTGTTTCCATAACTCTTTAAGACTGGTGGTGTTTCCATAACCCTTTAATAAGACTGGTGGTGTTTCCATAACTCTTTAAGATTGGTGGTGTTTCCATAACCCTTTAATAAGACTGGTGGTGTTTCCATAACCCTTTAATAAGACTGGTGGTGTTTCCATAACCCTTTAATAAGACTGGTGGTGTTTCCATAACCCTTTAATAAGACTGGTGGTGTTTCCATAACCCTTTAATAAGACTGGTGGTGTTTCCATAACCCTTTAATAAGACTGGTGGTGTTTCCATAACTCTTTAATAAGACTGGTGGTGTTTCCATAACCCTTTAATAAGACTGGTGGTGTTTCCATAACCCTTTAATAAGACTGGTGGTGTTTCCATAACCCTTTAATGAGACTGGTGGTGTTTCCATAACTCTTCAAGCCTGGTGGTGTTTCCATAACCCTTTAATGAGACTGGTGGTGTTTCCATAACTCTTTAAGACTGGTGGTGTTTCCATAACCCTTTAAGACTGGTGGTGTTTCCATAACCCTTTAATAAGACTGGTGGTGTTTCCATAACTCTTTAAGACTGGTGGTGTTTCCATAACCCTTTAAGACTGGTGGTGTTTCCATAACCCTTTAATAAGACTGGTGGTGTTTCCATAACCCTTTAATAAGACTGGTGGTGTTTCCATAACCCTTTAATAAGACTGGTGGTGTTTCCATAACCCTTTAATAAGACTGGTGGTGTTTCCATAACCCTTTAATAAGACTGGTGGTGTTTCCATAACCCTTTAATAAGACTGGTGGTGTTTCCATAACCCTTTAATAAGACTGGTGGTGTTTCCATAACCCTTTAATAAGACTGGTGGTGTTTCCATAACCCTTTAATGAGACTGGTGGTGTTTCCATAACTCTTCAAGCCTGGTGGTGTTTCCATAACCCTTTAATGAGACTGGTGGTGTTTCCATAACTCTTTAAGACTGGTGGTGTTTCCATAACCCTTTAAGACTGGTGGTGTTTCCATAACCCTTTAATAAGACTGGTGGTGTTTCCATAACTCTTTAAGACTGGTGGTGTTTCCATAACCCTTTAAGACTGGTGGTGTTTCCATAACTCTTTAAGACTGGTGGTGTTTCCATAACCCTTTAATAAGACTGGTGGTGTTTCCATAACCCTTTAAGACTGGTGGTGTTTCCATAACTCTTTAAGACTGGTGGCCTCAATTAGGACTTTGCTGGGAGAAAACCACCAAAGGGATATGTTAAGGGAGACTTAAAAAGGGAAATATTTCCTCTGCATTGTACTCCCACAAAAAATGCTGCTTACTTGCTGTACATTCCCGTAGACATGATGTGACTACCCCTGTATGTCTTAAATATAAATATAAATACGTTAATCAAGGTCTATCTTCAAAGCCTTACAGATGACCAATAACAACTGAAATCTTGAATTAGGTTTTAGGATGGCAACTTAATTCCCTTAATTATCATTTATAGCCAACACGTTCCGGGGGAAAGATCCTTTTGTCAAAGCACGATTGCAACTCTTGAGACAAACAAAAGATTACATTAGATTCATCTCTACGATCAGCAACAACCATCCAAGGTCATGTCACTTTGTACAAGGGGCACCTGGTGTACTTGGCTCAGTTGCTTTCATAAGGGATTTATTTTAGATGCAAACTGAGCCCAAGTACACTGCCCCACTAGGAAAGTATCCCTGCTCGTTGACCGAGAGTTCATACAGCCCCTCAGCCAGGCCGGTGTTGTCCTGCCTGTATAACAAGATCTTGGGGAATGTCTTTGACAGCTGTGGAGATGTATCTGTAGTTACCATATAGGGAATGTATCGTTGCTGAACAACAAGGTTGCCCTGAGATTGGGATCTATGTGTTCTCAGCTTTCCTATCCGGCGTCAAGGAGATTAGAGGGAAAAGGTCCAGGCCAGGGCAGGAATTACTCTTAAGTGGTTAAGAGTGTTGGACCAGTAACCTAAAGGTCGCTGGTTTGAATCCCAAATCAGACTAGGTGAAAAAAGAAATTGGACGATGTGCCCTTGAGCAAGGCACTTAACCCTAATTGCTCCTGTAAGTTGCTCTGGATAAATCAAGTCAAGCTGAGCAGTAGGAGTTGCAATGTATTTTTTTGCACAATACTCACTGGTGTAAACGACACGTACGAAGATCATTAAAATGTCCACCCGAAATGAAGTGCTGAGTTCTCAGTCGGAGTCAGATCACAAAGTCCCCCCCATTGGTAATTACCACCAAGGGTTATGAAGGGAGAATGTCAAAAGTGGTGCAGTAGGTAAATAGCAGCGCAGCCCATTTAAACAGATACAGACAGCGTGGTGCCAGGAGGCACCACAGCAGGTGTTGCTCCGAATACGTCCAACTGTTTCAGATTCAAATGAAAGACAAACATTACAGGCACCCCTGTTGACTGATGCTGATCTGCCGAAGCTTTCCCACCTCCGCATTACACAGGCAGACAGACAGACTCAGATACGATACCGCCCATGCAGACCTGTTTTAGGGAGATAACCATCCATTTCATCACTGTGCCAGGTGGCTTGAGATGCTGTATTTCATTTCAGCTTTGGTATACATATGTATTCATTTATTCCCATCGTTTTGAGTTTCACCAATGAAGATCTATGAGATATATATATATTTTTTTTTAACACACAAAAAACTCATTTGTCAAACACCTACATAGGTGTGACAAGCTTCTCCATGTAAACATTAATCATTTGCAGTGCGTAAATACAGCAATATTGCAAGAGAGGACATGATATGTTATGAATACTAGTACAGCTGGGGGATGTCGTTAGTACGGTACCATAGAGCTAAAACAGGAGATAGGAATTCCAGTTCTATCTGACATGCTAATAGGTCCACCATTTTAGTTCTGAAAAGCCAAGCCATCTACTGTAAGAACACCAGTCATGGTGGTACTTTGTCCAGCATCAACATGCCACACAAAAAAAATACCAAATATGTGAGGGATTGTGGAATCACTTTTCATGTGAAAGTAATACTGTAGAGAAGCAATATGATAAGATATATGTATTTAATCTGCCAGCAGCATACCACCCAGCATATCACTGCTGGCTTTTTTTCTGAAGCTAAGCAGGGATGGTCCTGGTCAGTTCCTGGATGGGAGACCAGATGCTGCTGGAAGTGGTGTTGGAGGGCCAGTAGGAGGCACTCTTTCCTCTGGTCTAAAAAAAAATATCCCAATACCCCAGAGCAGTGATTGGGGACACTGCCCTGTGTAGGCTGCTGTCTTTCGGATGGGACGCTAAACGGGTGTCCTGACTCTCTGAGGTCATTAAAGATCCCATGGCACTTGTCTGTATCTGTTTAAATGGCTGCGCTGCTATTTACCTACTGCAACACTTTGACATTCTCCCTTCATAACCCTTGGTGGTAATTACCAATGGGGGGACTTTGTGATCTGACCCCGGTGTCCTGGCTAAATGCCCAATCTGGCCCTCGTACCATCACGGTCACCTAATAATCCCCAGTTTACAATTGGCTCATTCATCCCCCTCCTCTCCGCTGTAACTATTCCCCAGGTCGTTGCTGCAAATTAGAAAGTGTTCTCAGTCAACTTACCTGGTAAAATAATGTATGTTCAACCAGCCTGACAACCGCAGACCATGTGTAACCACGCCAGCCCAGGACCTCCACATTCACCTTCTTCACCTGTGGGATTGTCTGAGACCAGCCACCCGGACAGCTGATGAAACTGAGGAGTATTTCTATCTGTAATAAAGCCCTTTTGTGGGAAAAAACTCAATCTGATTGGCTGGGCCTGGCTCCCAAGTGGGTTGGCCTATACCTACCCATGGCTGCACCCTTAGATTAGGGCCTAATGAATATATTTTAATGGACTGATTTCCTTATAGGAACCGTAACTCAGTAAAATAGTTGAAATTGTTACATGTTGACTTTATATTTTTGTTCGATGTACAAACAGAGTTGATTGGGGAAACAACAGAGGGAACCATCTCCTTAGGATACCTACTCATCAAAATGCTCGGATGACCTCCCACTGGCCTGGGAACGTGCATACAGAATACTGCAGTGGGGAACAATTAACAACAGAACATAATCAGACTAATTAGGCCCACAAGGTCTCCAGGATGTTCAGCCTCTACTTCTCTACAGCAGAGGGGGTGGGAAGCCTTAATCCCTCTCTCTCCACTCAATGAGAGATAGTTCATCATGGGCTATTGATGAGGGAAGGATAAGCGACATGATCTTATGAGAAAAGTAAATGGTATTTGTGTTCAGTGTAGCCAGTGGGCGTTGCCCAGAGCTGTATGATCTAGATCTGGTTAAAGGGTGTAGTCTGTGGTAAAACAGACATACAGTGCCCACTTAGTAGTCCTCCCTCTTTTCCAGCAGATAATAGAGCTCAATCCAATTTATCCAAAGTGATGAGCAGGGAACATCAGCAGAAATGGTATTGATGTGGCAGTCAGAGTGCGAGAGCAAGAATGAAGTTTGGAGCTTCCGCGGACTGTAGTGTTGACTTGAAAATGAGAGCCCGGCAACAGGGGGGGCTTCATGGAGCTGGCAGCAGGGGGGGGGGGGGGGCTTCATGGAGCTGGCAGCAGGGAGAGCTTCATGGAGCTGGTAGCAGGGAGAGCTTCATGGAGCTGGTAGCGGGGGGGGCTACATGGAGCTGGTAGCAGGTGGGGCTTCATGGAGCTGGTAGCAGGGGGGGCTTCATGGAGCTGGTAGCAGGGGGGGCTTCATGGAGCTGGTAGCAGGGGGGGCTTCATGGAGCTGGTAGCAGGGAGGGCTTCATGGAGCTGGTAGCAGGGGGGGCTTCATGGAGCTGGTAGCAGGGAGGGCTTCATGGAGATGGTAGCAGGGGGGGGCTTCATGGAGATGGTAGCAGAGGGGGCTTCATGGAGATGGTAGCAGGGAGGGCTTCATGGAGATGGTAGCAGAGGGGGCTACATGGAGCTTGCTTGAATAGCAGGGTGAGTCATTTATACTGTACTCCAGAACTTTCAGAAACTGGGGTTTGAATGTTTTCACCAATTGACCTTACATTTAGCCCATCCTGGCGTGCTTTAAAACATGGTATGACCTTTGACCTACTCAGTTGACCACGATGTAATTTCCAGCAGAAAAGGCATGCCCTAGACAGGAAGTACAGAGCCTATAGAAAGTCTATACCTGTTCAACTTTTTGCAGATTTTGTTGCGTTACAAAGGCAGTTAACCCAATGTTCCTAGGCCCTCATTATAAATAAGATGTTGTTCTTAACTGACTTGCCTAGTTACATTTTTTTTTTAAATAGACCAATTGTGTTCCAAAAAATTATGTCGTGTTTAATATGTATATGGGTGTTTTGAATTAATTCTCACCTTAGAAAGCGCTGTCCATTTCATTGTGTTAGGCTTTGAAACAACATCCACAACTACCATGTTTTCCACTCAGTTTCAACCTGTTGTTGAACTTCTTTCTTCAAATTGATCAATCAGTTTTAAAAGCATGATACTGTTTTGATGATGTGTTTGGTGTGATTTTCGATTGCAAGGTGTTTAGAGGGACTGAGTACCAGGCCATTAGGATTTGATGGTCATTAGCGAGTTGTGTAAAAACAATGCATGTCCAGAGTGCATAAACTTTGGTGAATCATGGTCACGTGGCATTTTGACTGCTGACTCATGACTGCTGGTGCGGTGGTAATAAGGTCACCACT
Organism: Oncorhynchus mykiss; assembly: GCF_013265735.2. NCBI lineage: Eukaryota > Metazoa > Chordata > Actinopteri > Salmoniformes > Salmonidae > Oncorhynchus > Oncorhynchus mykiss. The sequence goes on from NC_048575.1 coordinate 7,222,767, forward strand.
ACAGCCCCAGGGCCGACCATCCATCAGATCAAATTGGTAGTTTTAACCATGTTTTGAAGATATGCCGAGTTTGTTTACATTGTTTGAACAATGGAGTAAAATAAGCTTGGGTTCTCACAGGGTATGACAGTTGAACTAAGCGCCTGAGGCAGTTATATTCTTCAAGAATCAATGGCTACGTGCAGTGTAATTTATTTTAAAGTCCATGGGTTTCCTACCACCAATTCCGGATTGGCCCTTTAACGATTACAATGATATGTAGCTGAAATTAAAAGAGACCTAAGCCATTAGCGAACCAGATAAGCAGAGACAAGGGTTGTTTGGGCCACATTGATTTGATGTAACAAATGGGCCGGTCAATATGCATACACTAATGAGGAGGGGCCTTAAAGATTTATAAAGACTTTATACGTCTTGGCAGAGGGGGGGACGGCTGGCTTTAATGAAACTGTCAAGGGCACTGAGACCCTGATGAGATTTCCCAACGCAATATTAACGGCAGCCCTCAACCGGCGCTCGTGCCAAATATAATTACACTAGCATTGCCCAGACCTGAGTCCCCACTGGACAGACTCAGTCCCGTCGCTTTCCTTTCCTCTGCACTGCGGTGCATTGGGTGCACACACACCAACCAGTCACTCTATTCTTTCTCAAATGTCCGTTCTGAAGTGACGTTTTCGATGGATGGAACATGGGAAAATACCATCAAACAAAGCAAAGGGGGGTGGAGGAGGGGGGGGGGGGGGGTAGCAGTCGGTAAGGGAGCTGGACATGTAATGATGAAACTAATTGAACCCCCCCCCCTCCCCCCCCCCCTCCTCGCTTCATCTGGAAGATGGAGTCTAACCAAATACCCCATTAAACTCGGCAGTGTGAATTGGTCCAAGAGGCCAGTGAATCAAACAAAGTGAGAAGAGTCTTCTCCTTCACGGGCTTCCTTTCATGGTCTCTTTACCCCAATGCCCTTAATCAGCGGCTCCATCACAATGCTCACATTTCACAGAGACAATGGCCACGGCCCACAGTCTCTTCTAAAGCCTCAGACGCTAGTTAAAGCAAACACAGACCTCTACTGATTGGCTACGACAGGTCCCCTTTGAGCTAGCTTTTTAAGATCCATACATGTCCACAAAATGCCGGCAGGTCCGGTATTGATTCCCATACATTATGCATACTGTACATAACAATGAGTCAGATGAAAACAAGTTATTCTGCGCATGGAAACTAGCTACAGAAAGAAATGGCTTTAAACTTACAACTGAAGGCATTGGCTTTGTGAAAGACATTTTAGTCATTTCAGTTCACGGCTCACGGCATTTTCCATTACGTTCTTCATTTGACTTTAGCATGACCAGATCAATCAGCTGAATGAATAGGATGCCCTTACACAAGGGAGGGGAAAAAATCCACTCACTATGTCAAACATCTGGAATAGATAATGCATATAGTAAATGCCCTTTGTAGAGAGAATAGAGCAAAACAAATAAAGGAGAAGAAAAACTTCATTTTGATACAAACGTTTTTAAGTTATTTTCTCGTCTGGCAGGAATGTGTAAATGTGGCTAATTTGTGATTTTTGTCCTTGCTGGGTTCACATTATAACAAAGCTTACCTTCCCATCTGTTCTGTTTTCAACCAGTCCCTAATAACTTTTCTCCACCAATAAAATAAAACCAACTTCTTCTGGCCATTTCTATTCATTTTCAGGAAGCCAGTTTCAGTTTTTTATAGGGCACAAGTGAGTGCATCTGGCATACGCCAAATCTAATTAATCTGTGTCTCAATTTACTGCAAAGTTAAGTACTATCATCAATTAAAGTTAATCAATTATAAGTAAAAGGAATATGAAAACAAAAATGTGCATATTTGAGTATCGCTATGTGACAGGGGGGGAAAAAAATGACATTTTCCTCAAACAAGTTTTAGATGGAACGAATCAAAGCCTCACATTCAACTTGGTAGAAAGAGTAAACATACAGCAATATGTCTGGTGTATTCAGTGGGTTATTACTACTTAATAACCTGTTCGATAGTCTGTTGCTAGTCTATTAGTGTGCTTATTGCAGCATATCCCTACCAGCCTGGGAGTTGATATTCTATTTTACTGAGTCCAGTAAGGGATTCTAGTCTGCAGATTTCTGGAGACGTCCTTTGTCAAAGCCAAACCTGATAACAAAATCCTGCATTTGTGTTTCTACCTCGAGCTGCCTCGTTGCTTTGCATATGAATGTTTACCACAATAAGCCTGTGAGTGTAGCTGCATTCTGTTTATGAGATTAAATGAAACTGCCTGTGACTCTGTGTTGTCAAATCAAATCAACAAATTTGGTCACATACACATGGTTAGCAGATGTTAATGTGAGTGTAGCGAAATGCTTGTGCTTCTAGTTCTAGTTCCGCAATAATATCTAACAAGTAATCTAACAAATTCACAACGACTACCTTATACACACAAATGTAAAGGGATGAATGAGAATATGTACATATAAATACATATGATGAGCGATGGCCGTGCGGCATAGGCAAGATAGATGGTATAGAATACAATTTAAACACATGAGATGAGTAATGTAGGATATGTTAACATTATTAAAGTGGCATTTTTAAAAAAGTGACTAGTGATACCTTTATTAAATCCATTTCTTAAAGTGGCCAGAGATCAGGTGCTGTTGGTGTCCTGGAGGGCAGGTAGTTTGCCCCCGGTGATGCGTTGTGCCGACCTCACTACCCGCTGGAGTTTTAGATGACTAGCCAAATTTCTTCAGCCTCCTGAGGTTGAAGAGGTGCTGTAGCTCCTTCTTCACCACGCTGTCAGTGTGGGTGGACCATTTCTGTTTGTCTGTGATGTGTATACCGAGAAACTTAAAACTTTCCACGTTCTCCACTACTGTGCATCTATAAAAGTTTGTGAGGGTTTTAGGTGACAAGCCAAATTTCTTCAGCCTCCTGAGGTTGAAGAGGCACTGTTTCGCCTTCTTCACCACGCTGTCTGTGTGGGTGGACCATTTCACTTTGTCCGTGATGTGTACGCCGAGGAACTTAAAACTTCCAACTTCTCCACCGCTGTCCCTTCGATGTGGATAGGAGGCTGCTCCCTTTGCTGTTTCCTGAAGTCCACGATCAGCTCCTTTGTTTTGTTGATGTTGAGTGAGAGTTTATTTTCCTGACACCACACTCCGAGGGCACTCACCTCCTCCCTGTAGGCTATCTCATTGTTGTTGGCAGTCAAGCCTACCACTGTAGTGTTGTCTGCAAACTTGATGATTGTGTTGGAGGCCTGCATGGCCACACAGTCATGGGTTAACAGGAGGTACAGGAGAGGACTGAGAACACACCCTTGTGGGGCCCCAGTGTTGAGGATCAGCAGAGTGGAGCTGTTGTTTCCTACCTTCACCATCTGAGGGCGGCCCGTCAAGTTCCAGGACCCAGTTGCATAGGGTCAAGACCCAGGGACTCTAGCTTAATGATGAGTTTGGAAGGTACTATGGTGTTGAATGCTGATCTGTAGTCAATGAACAGCGTTCTTACATAGGTATTCGTCTTGTCCAGATGGGAATGGGCAGTGTGCAGTGTGATGGCGATTGCATCTTCTGTGAACCTACTGGAGCGGTAAGCTAAATGGAGTGGGTCTACGGTATCAGGTAGGGTTGAGATGATATGATCCTTGACTAGTTTCTCAAAGCACTTCATGATGATAGTCATTTAGTTCAGTTACCTTAGCTTTCTTGGGTACAGGAACAATGGTGGCCATCTTGAAACATGTGAGGACAGCAGACAGGGATAGGGATTGATTGAATATGTCCGTAAACACACCAGCCAGCTGGTCTGCGCATGCTCTGAGGACGCTGCTAGGGATGCCGTCTGGGCCAGCTGCCTTGCGAGGGTTAACACATTTAAATGTTTTACTCACGTTGGCCACGGAGAAGGAGAGCCCACAGTCTTTGGTAGCGGGCCGTGTCAGTGGCACTGTATTGTCCTCAAAGTGTGCAAATAAGTTGTTTAATTTGTCTGGGAACAAGACATTTTTATTTTTGTAATCCTTGATTGTCTGTAGACCCTGCCACATATGTCTCGTGTTTGAGCCATTGAATTGCGACTCTACTTGTCTCTATACTGACGCTTTGCTTGTTTGATTGCCTTGCAGAGGGAATAACTACACTGTTTGTATTCAGTCATGTTTCCAGTCGCCTTGCCATGATTAAAAGCGGTGGTTCACGCTTTCAGTTTTGCGGGAATGCTGCCGTCAATTCACCGCTTCTGGTTAGGGAAGGTTTTAATAGTCACAGTGGGTACAATATCTCCAATGCATTTCCTAATAAAACAATATTTAAGCATGGAATGCGATTGGTCAGACCAGCATACAGTAACCAGGTGATTAATGAAGCTGTCTATGGCTCAGTGTTGAACCAGGAGATTAATGAAGCTGTCTATTACTATGTGTTGAACTAGGTGAGTAATGGTCGCGCCTACCATTCATGCCAGACCATCCATACCAGACCTGTCTATATATGGTCCCACAGTTGACAGTGCATGTCGGAGCAAAAACAAAGTCACGAGGTCGAAGGAATTGTCCATTGAGCTCAGAGACAGGATTGTGTCGAGGCACACATCTGGGGAATGGTACCAGCATTGACAGTACCCAATAACACATTGGCCTCCATCATTCTTAAATGGAAGAAGTTTGGAAACAGCAAGACTCTTCATAGAGCTGGCCGCCCGGCCAAACTGAGCAATCAGGGGAGAAGGACCTTGGTCAGGGAGATGACCAAGAACCTAATGGTCACTCTGACAGAGCTCCAGGGTTTCTCTGTGGAGATGGGAGAAACTTCCTGAAGGACAACCATCTCTGTAGAATTCCACCAATCAGGCCTTTATGGTAGAGTAGCCAGACAGAAGCCACTCCTCAGTAAAAGGCACATGATAGCCCGCTTGGAGTTTGCCAAAAGGCACCTAAAGGACTCTCAGACCATGAAAAACAAGATTCTCCAGTCTGATGAAACCAAGATTGAACTCTTTGGCCTGAATGCCAAGTGTCACGTCTGGAGGAAACCTGGCACTATCCTTATGGTGAAGCATGGTGGTGGCATCATCATTCAGCAGCAGGGACTGGGAGACTAGTCAGGATTGAGGGAAATATGAACGGAGCAAAGTACAGAGATATCCTTGATGAAAACTTCAGGACCTAAGACAGGACAACGACCCTAAGCACACAGCCAAGACAATGCAGGAGTGGCTCTGGGACAAGTCTCTGAATGTCCTTGAGCGGTCCAGCCAGAGCCTGGACTTTTACCTGATTGAACATCTCTGGAGAGACCTGAAAATAGCTGTGCAGCGACGCTCCCCATCCAACCTGACAGAGCTTGAGAGAATCTGCAGAGAAGAATGGGAGAAACTACCCAAATGTAGGTGTGCCAGGCTTGTAGCATCATACCCAAGCAGACTCGAAGCTGTCCTCGCTGCCAAATGTGCTTCAACAAAGTACTGAGTAATGGTTCTGAATACTTATGATAATGTGATATTTCCATTTTTTATTTGTAATAAATTTGCAAACATTCTAAAAACGTGTTTTTTGCTTTGTCATAATGGGGCATTGTGATGTCATTATGGGGTATTGTGTGTAGACTGATTAAAAACAATTCAATCCATTTTACAATGAGGCTGTAACGTAAAGTCAAGGGGTCTGAATACTTTACGAATACACTGTAAGGTTTGAAATATAGGCCTAAGTTAAGGTTTCGAGACTAAACAGGATGCACTCTTAGACCTACATCTTGATGGTGGTTATACAAGGCTGCTATACTAAGTCTTCTAATAATGATGACATTACTGATTATTATAATTGTGATCATAATAATAACAAGATCAAGGAAAGGGAGGGTTATTATTATTATTATTTTTATTATAAATATAATTTCTGACAAGTTGGAACAGTGTAAAGAAAACAAACTAAATAAATGATAATGATAATAATACCAGAGATAATAGTGTAAAGCCTTTATTAAAGCATGGCAAATATTAAAAACAGATCTGTTTTCTGCTTAACTAACGTAGGAGAAAGCACATTTGTAATAAAATATTTTTGCCGCACCGTTGTGCTTACATAATATAACCATATACAATATCAGTAGCAGGTCTTAGACTGATAAACTGTGCCATCCCCCATGGCCACCACAATGTATCAGTCCAGTCAGACAGGCACGAATCAGACAGGTGTCTTGTACAGCAGCATACCACCCTGCATACCACTGCTGGCTTGGCTTTGAAGCTAAGCAGGGTTAGTCCTGGTCAATTCCTGGTTGGGAGACCAGTGGTAGTAGCGTTGGAGGGCCAGTAGGATGCACATTTTGGTTTATTCATCCTCCCCTGTAACTATCCCCAGGTTGTTGCTGTAAATGAGAATGCGTTCTCAATCAACTTACCTGGTCAAATAAAGGATAAATATACCGTGATGTATTCTTTGCCACTGATTTACTAAAGAGATCTCAGTCAACCAACAGCCTGTCGACCAGTTGACTCAAATGAGGTCAACCTCAGATGTAAGCTAATCAGCACCTATGACACTTATGTCATGTTTTTAGAACCTGTCCCACCCAACCAGGAATCAGTTTACCAGGAATCAGTTTACCAGGAATCAGTTTACCAGGAATCAGTTTACCAGGAATCCATTTTCCAGGAATCAGTTTTCCAGGAATCAGTTTACCAGGAATCCGTTTACCAGGAATCGGTTTACCAGGAATCAGTTTACCAGGAATCAGTTTTCCGGGAATCTGTTTTCCAGGAATCCGTTTTCCAGGAATCAGTTTACCAAGAATCAGTTTTCCAGGAATCAGCACTGCTCAATCCAGTTTTTAAACACTTATCAATTACACTTGCTTTTGAATCAAGCACTTTTAAAACAAAACTCTGTTCTAATTGCCAGATGAAAGAAAGATGTTTTTGGATTCATTCATCCGTCTCCAATTAAATAATAACAGGTACGTCCCCAATATTGACTAATGGAAATAATGAAGGGGTGCTTGTTGATGCATGCAAATGACAAAAATTGTGAAATTCCCGAGCAGGGGATTGTGCCTCCCCAGAGAGTGTCATCACTCCTCAGCGGTGCTCCAGCAACAATGACGCAAGACGCTGCCCCTCTAGCCGATAGTAGGGGTGCTGAGGTGCTGCAGCACCCACTGAACAAAAATAAATAAAAACCACAAAAGTGGGCCTTTACTAGTCCTGTATTAGCGGACCTATATATCTGTAACGAGGGTACTTTTAAAAAAAAATTTTTATCTGCCCCCCCCCCCCCCCTCCCCCCACACACAGATGGCAATGCTCTTAGAGGGGGACTGCCAAGGTTAATGATACTGAAGAATTAGTTAGATTGATGCGTAATTACAATGATTGATAGAATCAAAGAGTAAGATTGTCTAAAGTCCATTAGACGCAGCTCATCTCCGACACTTGTTGTCGACGCTGTGATGTGACGTGTGGTGGACCGGATCTGACTCTTTCTCCTCTAGTTTTCATTTCCACCACATTCTATCAACTGCTATTTATGTTTGGATTACATGGCAAATGAATCTCAAAGAATATCCCAGATGGATAGACTTAATTAAGGGAGGTAATAGTGTAAACTGGGAAGATTTACTCTCGTCAGGATATGTGTTTATCTCAGGCAACAAGAGGAAAGTAAAATTGCACCTTCACTGAAAATAAATGGGCAGGATTATATTAATATGTACAGTAGGTTCATGATGCGCACAACATCAACCAATGTCAATGTAGATTTAAATATCACTCTAGATTCCCTAAACCTTCTTCCCTAAACTGGCTGCAATCTTGTATGTTACGCACAATTTCTCTGCTCTAACTACCCAGTGAGTCAGCGGTTTTATGTTTGCTCAAAATATATATATATATATATATATTAATTAAATTATTAACTGGAGAAATTAGGACATCTCATTCCTGCATCCCATGAACAATGTTTAATAAAAAAATAAAAATAAAAACGTTTTTACATTGTTTGGAATGGAAGCCGAGTGTAGTTGATATGCTAAACTGATCTTGGTGGTCTCAAGTATAATGTAATTTGTCATCGTAAATACATTGTTTTAAATGAGAACTTAAACAGACTGCTAAAGCAGTTTCTCTTCTTCGATATCATTCCTTCAAGACACCATCGTCTTCTTTTGACATGGCTGTTCATTCTGTCTCTCCTCTTTCTCGCTCACCGGGGAGTCACAATTGGCAACCTCATATTAGCAATATTGCCTTCGCTCCTCTGTCTGTCTGTCTGTCTCTCTTTCGATCTCTCCTTACCCCTTTCCTCCCTGCAGTCTTCCCCATATATATACACATCTCTTTCCATAGGTGCCTCTGGGGCCAGAGTGGTGCCAAAAATCTCCCCCCTGCCAGAATTCTCCCTCTCCCCCTTCTAATTTCCTTAATTTTGTGGCTAGAGTCAAATACTTTCTGTGACACACATCAGAGTCAAATATTTTCTATAGAACAAATTTCACGTAGGCAACCGAAATTAATAATTAATGTATGCGATTAATATTAAACATAGAGAAGGGAGGAAAATGTTGTCAAGCAATAAACATTTGAGAACAACTATGGCTGAATTATTATCCTTAGTCTTTCACATATACTAGTCGAATAAGACATTGGAGAGATGACGAATTTTGTCAAAGAGATTTATTTATAGACTAATAGAAAAATCGGTAGCGGATTTAGGTACGGGTGGCACGGGCGCCCCCGGGTATGGGCGGGGGCGGGCCCTGAAGGGGGGGGGGGTTCGCCCAGGGCACCATACAAGCTAGAACCGCCACATACACTTGAAACAAATAGCCAACCTGAAAACCGCAGACAAAAAAATGCTTTATGCTACTAAGATCAGTGAAATGTAGGCTAAACTGACAACGGAGTGAAGAGCAGAAATCTCAACTAGATTTCTACAAGCATGTCGCAGCAATGAAGAACGTGAAGGGGGAGAGAATTCTGGCAGGGGGGAGATTTTCGGCACAACACCGGCGCCAGAACGGATCTGTGGGAGGGGCATTTGATTTCCATAGGTGGTCACGTTTTCTTTTTTTCACGGGACCTCATAAGTGGATATACTGTATGTATAAAAAACATCTAATAATTAAGTGGTCAATAAATTGTATTTGTGGAGGGCCTTTGTTACAACTATGAACCAGAAAGAATCAGTGTTGGAATCCGGTATAAGCTTATTTTTCTAACGACAAAATAAAAATAATAATATAAATAAATAAATAAGTATAAATTATAATAAATAAATAATAAACCACCTAACGCACTCAGCAAGATCCATGGTCAAATTACAAAAAAAACATCAGTAGCCTAAACATCTTTACAAGCGCCAAGTGTGCTTGATAGTGAAAACCATCACAAAAAAGCAATAATGGCATAATGAATATAAGTGTTGATATGACAGCAGTCAAAAAGTCCATTAACAGTTGGAGCATGTCCATGTCACATAGCCTTAACAACAACAGCTGTTTAGTGCGTTGCTGATTTAGTTTCTTGCTTGAGGTGTAGGGCCTGCTCCCTCAGAGGTGACAGGTTGTGCTGATAATAGCGTGTATCGTTTTTCACTGGCTTGTTCTATTCCAAATGTGACGTCATCTCTCCTGTGTCCCTGTTCGATTTGGTGGTGGCGTGGGCACCTGCTCAGCGCGCACAGTTCTATCCATTTTTGCACTTATTCTTTGTCGATGTAGGTTCAGGATCAGAAGAAGACTCAGATATGTCATCATGATTCATTTCTTCTCAACCATCGTTGCCGTTTTGATTCAGATTTTATAGCAACGCTAACGAGTGCATCCGTTCGTCTTGGTCTGTTTGCCATTATAAATGACGCCTGCTCTCGTTGTGTACTCCAGGGAGGCCAGAGTAGACTGTCAGAGTGCATTACATAGAAATTATAATTAGAATGGTTCAATACAATAAATGGCATACATACCCTGTTCTTCATTCACAATTTGTGATTCCCCTCGCTCACAAACTCATCCATTCTCCCTCCATCTCTTCCCCTTGCTCACAAACTCACTGACCCCACCTCCTATTGGGTTCTTGGAATAACTTTTTGGGGGCAGTTTTCAGTTCCAAGAACCCTAAAGTTCTTCAAAGAACTTTCAGGATCTTAGAAGAACCCTTGTTGAACCCCTCACTCTGACTCACCACTGAACCTTGCTGTTGCCCGGACTGTGTATTAAATCTGTAGTAAGTTCTGCTAAGGTAATACTTTTCTCAGTCATAATTACTGGTTTGTGTTAAGCTGCACTGCATTCCACCCAGAACGTATTACCATGTGAATATAGTTGCAAAATCCCAGGAACTTTTCAATAAATTCTTTGGTTTTCCCGAAATCCCAGTTGGAAGATCCACAAAACCAAAGTACTTTATTGAAAACTTCCCAGAAATGTGCAACTCGACCTGTAAACGAACATCAGGATCTGTCAAGTCAGCAAGCAGATCTACATTTAAAGACAGAATCCTAGAGAGTAACTTCTGTCAGTAAGCAGATCTACATTTAAGACAGAACCCTAGAGAGTAACTTCTGTCAGTAAGCAGATCTACATTTAAGACAGAATCCTAGAGAGTAACTTCTGTCAGTAAGCAGATCTACATTTAAAGACAGAATCCTAGAGAGTAACTTCTGTCAGTAAGCAGATCTACATTTAAGACAGAATCCTAGAGAGTAACTTCTGTCAGTAAGCAGATCTACATTTAAAGACAGAATCCTAGAGAGTAACTTCTGTCAGTAAGCAGATCTACATTTAAAGACAGAACCCTAGAGAGTAACTTCTGTCAGTAAGCAGATCTACATTTAAAGACAGAATCCTAGAGAGTAACTTCTGTCAGTAAGTAGATCTACATTTAAAGACAGAATCCTAGAGAGTAACTTCTGTCAGTAAGTAGATCTACATTTAAAGACAGAATCCTAGAGAGTAACTTCTGTCAGTAAGTAGATCTACATTTAAAGACAGAATCCTAGAGAGTAACTTCTGTCAGTAAGCAGATCTACATTTAAAGACAGAACCCTAGAGAGTAATTTATGCCCAGGCCAGCACTCAACAAAAGGTTACTTTCCACTTAAGTCGAAGAGAAGTTCAACATTTTATAGGGTCTTGTTCCGAGACATATTTTTTCTGCCCTGTACGTTATGTGTTGTATTTTCAGGAACATCTCGTTCCAACGTGCAAATACCACTTGAAGGATTCACAGAGTACAATTTATCGTCTCATCTGTTATTTACAAGGCAAGTCCAACACAGACTCATAAAACCACACTCCAGTCTATGAGTCAAAGCAGCCATTTTGGTAAAGTAGAATAGAGGTTGAGAAAATGTCAGCTTTTCTGCCAACGACCACATTTCCTCTCCATTTGTTCTCAAGTCATAAAAACAGAGTTCATACTGTGCTTGTTGAATTGACCACCATGCATTCTGCATGTGCAGCTCGACTACTGTATTGTATGCGTTGTGCATAGAGGTAGCAAACAACATTCTCATCTACCTACGTTGGCCTATGTCAGACCAAGGATCAGTGCAAGTCATTAAAAACGGAGCTTTGTTTTACCACCTATGACATTGTATCTTGTGTTTTACATGATGTATTTTGTGTTGTTGATATTTTACCCCCCGTTTTCTCCCACAATGTTTGATATTGTCTCATCGCGGCAACTCTCCAACGGGCTTGGGAGGTGAAGGTCGAGTCATGCTTCCTACGAAACACTCCTTGAACGCCCGCCCGGGTTAACCCGGAAGCCAGTCGCATCAATGTTGCAGAGGAAACACCGTTCAACTGACGACCGAAGTCAGCCTGCAGGCACCCGACCCGCCACAAGGAGTCGCTAGAGTTCGATGAGCCAAATAAACCTGCCGGCACCCGACCCGCCACAAGGAGTCGCTAGAGCTCGATGAGCCAAGTAAACCTGCCGGCACCCGACCCGCCACAAGGAGTCGCTAGAGCTCGATGAGCCAAGTAAACCCCCACTTGGGAACAAACCCGGGTCTGTAGTGCGCCACTACAGCGCCACTCGGGAGGCTGTCCCATTATTCTATAGCAGAACAGAAAAGGTGAGATGAGGCACGGGCCCATGTTATAAGGTCTCTGATGGTTGCTGTATCCATCTGCTCTGATAATGAATCTTAAAACCAGACTTGACAGTGAGCTGTACCTCTCTGCCCCACCAGGGCCATGTTCCAATTATTTAGAAAGTGTCTATGCTGCCTCCTATTGTAGTGGAATTAAATCATCATAAACTGCAATCAATATTCTTCCAACAGTGAAATGTCCCGACGTGATAAATTATACACTTTGATGCATAATTTTACTTCAGGTTGGTATTATCATTTGCAAATGAGTTGTCCATATTCATAACGTTTTCTCATATAGATTGATTATTGCTGGGATACAATTGTTTCCTCGGGGATGAACGGACCATCATAACAGCAAAAGTTTTTTTTAAATCACTGAAATAGAGTACCTATGGGCTCTGCCTCCAGGGCTCTTGTTACGAAATACATCAACTGAGGCATTACATAGCTGGGAGACGTGAATGAAAACGAACGAATATTCATTTCATTTTTTCTCCTCTTCAGTATTATCATGCGCCCCCATAGGATGAAACCAGGGTTAGGAGTTCACTCTTTGATTTATCTCAAGTGGGCAGACCGGAGACCGAGGCGGGCGGCGGCCACGGTGCAGGAGGGAAATTACCTAATGAGAATGCCCCTCTGCGTCGGGTGTGAATGATGGCTACCGTGATTTGCCGGGATTTCGGCGAGGGGGGGGGGGACAGGTGGGCGGGGTTGGCGGGTGGTGACTAGACGTGCGTTCATCCGTTCTGTGGTCAGGCAGGCGGGCTGATGGGCTTTTTGTTCCGCTGGTGGTCCTTTCCCCCTCGTTAACCAGAGGGCTGACGGCCTGACGCCGAGACAGACTCCCACAATCGTCACTCGAATCATGTCTGATGGGACGAGGTCTATTAGCTTGGCAGATGATCGTATCGACGTTTCCACTGACAAGATGCAGGAGCCTGCTATCTTGCTGCCTACATGGAACATTGGATCGGCCAGAACTTTATTACCATTAGACCAACTGGCTACACTAAGGGCTTTTTAATCACCTCTCTCTCTCTCTCTCTCTCTCACTCTCTCTCTTCTGTCCTCACAAAGAAAAATGCAGATCACAACACCTGGGAACCATGCTTTCGCTCATTTGCTGATTAGGTTTGTAAATGTAACAGTCAAGTAGTTCAACGTGGTCTTAAATGTTTTATATATGACACGTCGACTGCAGGTTGATATGCACACAGGCCTACGTTAGTCTTTTACATCGCAGGCAGTGAATGTTTCAATTCCAACAGAGCCAACGCACCTTCTCAATTACAACCGGGTGTTATGGGACACTAGATTGTTACAATGTCATGAACTGCCAAACCCCAGTTGATTAGAACGATTAAGAAGTATGACTCTATAAAGAGAAGGAACTGGAACCACCCGACAATAGCATCCTCCTCCCTCCCACCCAGCCAGCGTTGCCTAGGTGATTACATATTACAACCTGCGGGTTTAAAAGATAACATACTGGAATAACAACGCCGACCTCGTACACTGAGTTACCTGTGACATCCCCCAAAGTGTCACTTCAAATATGGCACAATTAAAATAATCATGGGGAGCAGCTCAGCTTGGTGACCGTTTCTATGTATTGTTTTGACTGAACAGATAACATGAAGCTACTATAAGGGTTCTCCTTCACCACCTTCAGTTCCTCTCCTTTCAGATGTACTGTAATTACCTACTGTAAGGGTTCTCCTTCACCACCTTCAGTTCCTCTCCTTTCAGATATACTGTAATTACCTACTGTAAGGGTTCTCCTTCACCACCTTCAGTTCCTCTCCTTTCAGATATACTGTAATTACCTACTGTAAGGGTTCTCCTTCACCACCTTCAGTTCCTCTCCTTTCAGATATACTGTAATTACCTACTGTAAGGGTTCTCCTTCACCACCTTCAGTTCCTCTCCTTTCAGATATACTGTAATTACCTACTGTAAGGGTTCTCCTTCACCACCTTCAGTTCCTCTCCTCTCAGATATACTGTAATTACCTACTGTAAGGGTTCTCCTTCACCACCTTCAGGGCCTCTCCTCTCAGATATGGGGATATGAGTTACGGCACTAGGGAACAATGGGGATACGAGTTACGGCACTAAGGAACAATGGGGATATGAGTTACGGCACTAGGGAACAATGGGGATATGAGTTACGGCACTAGGGAACAATGGGGATATGAGTTACGGCACCAGGGAACAATGGGGATATGAGTTACGGCACCAGGGAACAATGGGGATATGAGTTACAGCGCTAGGGAACAATGGGGATATGAGTTACGGCACTAGGGAACAATGGGGATATGAGTTACGGCACTAGGGAACAATGGGGATATGAGTTACAGCACTAGGGAACAATGGGGATACGAGTTACGGCACTAGGGAACAATGGGGATATGTGTTATGGCACCAGGGAACAATGGGGATTTTAGTTACGGCACTAGGG